>NC_140180.1:105624430-105656930 GCF_963971535.1 Notolepis coatsorum
GTTTATTCATCACATACATACCAGGGCATACAGTGAAATGCGGTTGGCCATGCCCGCTATGATTGTGCAATAAAACAATAGTAATAGTAATAATAATAATAAAAAGATAACTAGAATAGACATGGTAAATAGACATGTTAATAAATCGCTTAAAGGCACTGGATCCTATGTATATTCCTATACAATGTGCAGTTTTTACTTCTATGTCCCTATGCTATACTTGCTGTTACTAACTATACTATACAACAATCACAACAAGTTATTTTCTTAAAGTGTCCTTTTCCTTCCTTTAAAGTGTCCTTTTCTTGGGGCGGCTAGATGGCGCAGTGGGCAAGGCGCTCGCCACCAACACAGGATATGCTGAATTCGAGCCCAGCTCTCGGCGTTGCTACCAGCTTGGCTGGTCGTTCATACTAATACAATTGGCAGTATTAGGGGGTGGGAAACTGGTGGGTGGGGATCAGACGTTGTGGACAGCGACTCCTACAGGTCGGTTGGTGCGCCTGCGCAGTAGAATCAGGAAGCGATGAGGGCGGCGTGTCCCCACGCTGAGAGATCGCGCTGTGCAGGTGAAAAGATGCGACGGCTGCCTCCTCGAGTACCGGAGGGGATACGTGATGCAAGGCTTCGTCCACATTGCAGCCGGCTTGTGGGAGGCATGGTCTAGCAACGTTCGAGACAGGGGAGGGTAGAATTGGACAATGCGAAATTGGGACGGGAGAAAAATAGAAAAAATGGGGAGAAAAAGTAGATAAAAAAAAGTTTCCTTTTCTTGTGTGTTTAAAGTGACCTATGGTGCATTTGTTTGTGTGCGAGTGCAGAATGTTGTGTTGTGTGTGTGTATGTGTGTGTTAATGTGTGCTTGTGTGTGGAGAGATCAGTGTTCATTGTTCTGATGGAAGAAGCTGAGCCTTAGTCTCTCTGTTCTTGTTGCGTGTATACGGAGGTGCTTGCCTGACCGCAGCAGCTTGAACAGGCTGTTGTTGGAGTGGTGAGGGTCCTTCATTATTCTGCAGGCTCTGGATTTGCACCTCCTATTGTGTAAGTCCTGCAGGGGTGGTAGTGCAATACCCCGTAGTCCATTGTGCTGAGCGCACCACTCTACAGGGCCTTCCTATCCTGGGCTGTGCTGTTTCCAAGCCAGGCAGTGATGTTCCCAGTCAGAATGCTCTCTTCTACAGCCCCGGAATAGAAGGAGTGGAGTATCTTCTCTGATACTCTGAACTTCCTTAATTGTCTCAGGTGGTAGAGGCGCTGTTTCGCCTTTTTTACCACAGTGTCTATGTGAGTTGACCATGTCAGGTCCTCTTTTTTATTTTTTATTTCTTTTACACAGAGTTAAACAAAAGTCAAAGAAAATACATAATAATAACCATATTGTGAAGGAGAAGTTAGAAGCCTAGAGGCTTATCGAGAACTTCCCCTGTTTTGTAAAATCAAAACATACAAAAATATACATATTATTTAAAAAATACTAATACTGGTTTTACCAATGTTCATGAGTAGAGTAGGCTGTTATCCCGGCACCAACGTGCCAGTACACCAACCTCCTCCCGGTAGGCCTTCTCGTCATTGTTAGAGATCAATCGTCCACAAACTTCACTATGGAGTTGGAGCTGAACCTGACCACACAGTCATGTGTGTACACTACAGTGAGTACAGCAGAGGGCAGAGGGAAGGAAAGAGAGATAGGGGGGGAAAGAGAAAGGGAGAGTGAGAACCAGAGGGAGAGAGAGAGAAGAAAGGGGGAGAAGGAGGGAGGTCGGTGAGGGGGCTTAGGGGGAGGAGAGAAGAGTCTGAGGGCTATGCGTGCGATTGGGAGGCAGTCAGCAGACGTGCAACAGTCGGTTATGATCTGTTGCAGATTTTGTTTAAAAGCAGTGAGCGATGTGAGGGCAGTGAGTTTAACCTGTTAGCCCTATTTTCTGAAAATCCGCCTAAGAATACATACCTAAGTAAATGTAAGATTGCTCCACTTCTACAAGGTCCATTTGCATGTTCTTGGTATCTAGGGGAATCTATGGATCGCATGGAATTCCTAGTGCTATAGATATTGTGTCTGTTACTAGGCTTGAATAAATTGTGTCAGCACCTTCTTGAGATCATGTGTACAAATAATCTAAGCAAATTAATAAAGGGAAGATGATTAAACAGAATTCTGCCACACATGCAATTTGAAATATAATTTTAGAATATAGAATATCAGGCCTATAAATGACCTTATTTTGGCCAAGTCGCACATCTATGGATCGGGCCAAATCTCCCCTTTCCAATGGCAGAGTTCAATCTGGATTTAGTATCACCAGGCGTGCAGCAAAAACCGTGAATTGAATCTACTGTAAGTACAGTTACTTTTTTATAATGTAAATCTCTCCGCCATTTTTCATCAGATTTCAACGCCATATTTTAAGCAAGAGTAGGGGGCTGAGCACACATCCTTGGGGGGCCCCAGTGTTCAGGATGATGGTGCTGGATTTGTTGTTGCCAACCCGGCCAGGTCAGGAAGACCAGCTATTACTTTTACTATTAATATTACTAATACTATTAGAGTAAGACAACTACTACTATTATTATTGGAGTAAGACCACTACTACTATTACTATTAGAGTAAGACCACTACTACTATTACTATTAGAGTAAGACCACTACTACTATTATTAGAGTAAGACCACTACTACTATTATTATTAGAGTAAGACCACTACTACTACTATTATTAGAGTAAGACCACTACTACTATTATTATTAGAGTAAAACCAATACTACTATTACTATTAGAGTAAGACCTGTGAGGTTCGCCTCTTCCCTGGACCTTTAATTCCTGTTCCCTGGACCTTTTATTCCCTGTCTCCTCACCTCACCAGCCCCCACCCTCGCGTTGTCGTTACTGTGAGGTTCGCCTCTTCCCTGGACCTTTAATTCCTGTTCCCTGGACCTTTAATTCCCTGTCTCCTCACCTCTCCGCGGGCCTCTGTCCCTGTTCCCCTCTCCAGTGCCCCTGTCCCTCGCCCTGTCCAAGGCCTTAACCCTGTTCTCTCTGTCCCTGTCTCCGGCCCGCCTCCGCGGGCCTTTGTCCCTGTTCCCCTCTCCAGTGCCCCTGTTCCTGCCCTGTCCTTTGCCCTGGCCCTGTCCTTTAGCCTTAGCCCCTTAGCCTGCTCGCCTCTTAAAGGCACAGTGCCTATTTTCCCTAGTTCTTGTTTTCCAGTATTTTGTGTTCTCCCTTAAAGGGACAGTGCCGCTTTTCTGTTGTATTCAATAAATGCCCAGTTCTTGGCTTACTCTCATACCTGTCTTGTGTTGTGCGATTGGGGTCGGTTACAAACCATAACAGTACGACCCGACCAGTCGACGACCCCAGCCAGCACAGACAGTGTATGTTGAGTTTGTCCTTTGTTAGTCTCCCCTGTTAGCTTCCCTGTTAGCTCCCCTGTTAGCCTGTTAGTCTCCCCTGTTAGCTTCCCTGTTAGCTCCCCTGTTAGCCTGTTAGCTCCCCTGTTAGCTTCCCTGTTAGCTCCCCTGTTAGCCTGTTAGCTCCCCTGTTAGCCTTTGTTAGTTCCCCTGTTGACTCCCCTGTTAGCTTCCCTGTTAGCTCCCCTGTTAGCCTGTTAGCTCCCCTGTTAGCCCTTGTTAGTCTCCCCTGTTAGCTCCCCTGCAGCTTGCCAGGCCTCTACTACCGGCATGGCCCCAGTCTGCTAGCTTAGCCCCGGCTGCTAGCACAGCCTCTATGTTAATGCAGCCCTTGCAGCTAGCATAGGCCCTGTAGCTAGCCATGCCCAGGCAGCTAACCTGGTCCCTCTGCATGGCCTCCACCTTTTGTGTAGTTTCCCCGCTGCTAGGACTGCCCTTTCAGCTAGCAAGGTCAGTTTTCTCCCACTGCTAGGACTGCCCCTTCAGCTAGCAAGGTTAGTTTCTCCCACTGCTAGGACTGCCCCTTCAGCTAGCAAGGTCAGTTTTCCCCACTGCTAGGACTGCCCCTTCAGCTAGCAAGGTCAGTTTCTCCCACTGCTAGGACTGCCCCTTCAGCTAGCAAGGTCAGTATCTCCCACTGCTAGGACTGCCCCTTCAGCTAGCAAGGTCAGTTTCCCCACTGCTAGGACTGCCCTTTCAGCTAGCAAGGTCAGTTTTCCCCACTGCTAGGACTGCCCCTTCAGCTAGCATGGTCAGTTTTCTCCCACTGCTAGGACTGCCCCTTCAGCTAGCAAGGTCAGTTTTCTCCCACTGCTAGGACTGCCCCTTCAGCTAGCAAGGTCAGTTTCCCCACTGCTAGGACTGCCCCTTCAGCTAGCAAGGTCAGTTTCCCCACTGCTAGGACTGCCCCTTCAGCTAGCAAGGTCAGTTTCCCCACAGCTAGGACTGTCCTTCCAGCTAGCTTGTTCTCTCATGCTGGTCCAGCCCTGTCTGCTAGCCTAGCTCCGGCAGCTAGCGCAGCCTCTATGTTAATGTACCATTTCAGCTAGCATAGGCCCTGTAGCTATCAGTGCTCCTCTAGTTACCCCTCAGCTCCTCTAGTTACCCCTCAGCTCCTCTAGTTACCCCTCAGCTCCTCTGGTTACCCCTCAGCTCCTCTAGTTACCCCTCAGCTCCTCTAGTTACCCCTCAGCTCCTCTGGTTACCCCTCAGCTCCTCTAGTTACCCCTCAGCTCCTCTAGTTACCCCTCAACTCCTCTAGTTACCCCTCAGCTACCATAGTTACCCCTCAGCTACCCTAGTTACCCCTCAGCTACCCTAGTTACCCCTCAGCTACCCTAGTTACCCCTTAGCTACCCTAGTTACCCCTCAGCTACCCTAGTTACCCCTCAGCTACCCTAGTTACCCCTCAGCTACCCTGTCCCTTTGCTAGCCCCACTTTTGGTGTTGCTTCCCCTGCTAGCATGGCCCAGTAATTTTTTGTTTGTTGCCTTGGTTATGTCCCCTGCCCCTTTGTCTTTATTTTTGGGTCGCCCGGTGGCTCCCGTGGAGGGGGGAGTACTGTGAGGTTCGCCTCTTCCCTGGACCTTTAATTCCTGTTCCCTGGACCTTTTATTCCCTGTCTCCTCACCTCACCAGCCCCCACCCTCGCGTTGTCGTTACTGTGAGGTTCGCCTCTTCCCTGGACCTTTAATTCCTGTTCCCTGGACCTTTAATTCCCTGTCTCCTCACCTCTCTAGCCCCCACCCTCGCGTTCGTTTACTCTCGTCTGCTCTTCAGCAGCCCACACCCTTGGACTATCTTTCATTATGTGTTTGATTGGTCCGTGCCGAACACACACTTCTAGTCAAGTATCAATTACCTTCACGCACCTGATGTGTGTTCTAATTAGCGCCCCAGTGGGCTTTAAGTACCTGGATCTCCCCCCCCAGTCCTTGTCGGGTCGTTCTCTATCTGTAAGCTCCTACGGGAGATTCCCTATCTGTATCTGTTTCTGTATTCTGGATGCTGTTTCATCTCCGGCGTGAGACGAGGTGCCAGCCTTCGCCACCTGTCGCCGTTTTGCCTGGAGTGGGACACAGTACTGCGCTCTCTAATTCTCTACGGGAGGTATTCCAGTGTTCCACTCCAGACCCCGCGCCAGACGCGCACCACTCCAGACTCCGCGCTGATGCGCTCCTACAGCAGACGCGCACCACTCCAGACTCCGCGCTGATGTGCTCCTACAGCAGACGCGCACCACTCCAGACTCCGCGCTGATGCGCTCCTACAGCAGACGCGCACCACTCCAGACTCCGCGCTGATGCGCTCCTACAGCAGACGCGCTCCTTCAGCAGACGCGCTCCACTCCAGACGCGCATCGCTCTCTAATTCTCTACGGGAGGATGTGTCTCTCCGAGCCGGCGCGCTCTCCGAACCGGCGCGTTCTCCAAGCAGACGCGCACCACTCCAGACCCCGCGCCAGACGCGCACCACTCCAGACTCCGCGCTGATGCGCTCCTACAGCAGACGCGCACCACTCCAGGCTCCGCGCTGATGCGCTCCTACAGCAGACGCGCTCCTTCAGCAGACGCGCTCCACTCCAGACGCGCATCGCTCTCTAATTCTCTACGGGAGGATGTGTCTCTCCGAGCCGGCGCGCTCTCCGAACCGGCGCGTTCTCCAAGCAGACGCGCACCACTCCAGACTCCGCGCTGATGCGCTCCTACAGCAGACGTGTTCCTTCAGCAGACGCGCTCCACTCCAGACGCGCATCGCTCTCTAATTCTCTACGGGAGGATGTGTCTCTCCAAGCCGGCGCGCTCTCTGAACCGGCGCGTTCTCCAAGCAGACGCGCTCCACTCCAGACGCGCATCGCTCTCTAATTCTCTACGGGAGGATGCGTCTCTCCGAGCCGGCGCGCTCTCCTCCAGACGTCTAGCCTGCGCGTTCCTACTCCATCCCTGTAAGCAGCTCTAGCCCTCGCCCTGTCCAAGGCCTTAACCCTGTTCTCTCTGTCCCTGTCTCCAGCCCGCCTCCGCGGGCCTCTGTCCCTGTTCCCCTCTCCAGTGCCCCTGTCCCTCGCCCTGTCCAAGGCCTTAACCCTGTTCTCTCTGTCCCTGTCTCCAGCCCGCCTCCGTGGGCCTTTGTCCCTGTTCCCCTCTCCAGTGCCCCTGTTCCTGCCCTGTCCTTTGCCCTGGCCCTGTCCTTTAGCCTTAGCCCCTTAGCCTGCTCGCCTCTTAAAGGCACAGTGCCTATTTTCCCTAGTTCTTGTTTTCCAGTATTTTGTGTTCTCCCTTAAAGGGACAGTGCCGCTTTTCTGTTGTATTCAATAAATGCCCAGTTCTTGGCTTACTCTCATACCTGTCTTGTGTTGTGCGATTGGGGTCGGTTACAAACCATAACAAGACCACTACTACTATTATAAGAGTAAGACCACTACTACTATTACTATTAGAGTAAGACCACTACTACTATTATTATTAGAGTAAGACCACTACTACTATTATTATTAGAGTAAGACCACTACTATTATTATAATTATTATTAGAGTAAGACCACTACTACTATTATTAGAGTAAGACCACTACTACTATTATTAGAGTAAGACCACTACTACTATTATTATTAAAGTAAGACCACTACTATTATTATTAGAGTAAGACCACTACTACTATTACTATTAGAGTAAGACCACTACTACTATTATTATTAGAGTAAGACAACTACTACTATTATTATTAGAGTAAGACAACTACTACTATTATTATTAGAGTAAGACCACTACTACTATTATTATTAGAGTAAGACCACTACTACTATTATTATTAGAGTAATACCACTACTACTATTACTATTAGAGTAAGACCACTACTACTATTATTATTAGAGTAAGACCACTACTACTATTATTATTAGAGTAAGACCACTACTACTATTATTATTAGAGTAATACCACTACTACTATTACTATTAGAGTAAGACCACTACTACTATTATTATTAGAGTAAGACCACTACTACTATTATTATTAGAGTAAGACAACTACTACTATTACTATTAGAGTAAGACCACTACTACTATTATTATTAGAGTAAGACCACTACTACTATTATTATTAGAGTAAGACAACTACTATTATTATTAGAGTAAGACCACTACTCAGAGTCGGCGCCAGAGCAAATATAACAGGGGGCATATGGTAATTTCGGGGGGGCATAAAATATAGGCTTCAGAAAACGAATTTCCCGCAAACCAACATGCATTTCAAAACATGAGTGCGCATAAGAGATAAGACAGTCTCTCTCTCTCTCTCTCTTTCTCTCTCTCACATCACAACAAACACACTGTACTGTATTGTATTTGTACCCATTCTGCAATCTGTTAATAACGTTTTCAATCAATCAACTCGCGTCTTGCGCACACACACACAAATTAAACAGTATGAAATAAGCCAGAGGCTGGGCTTTACATTCATTAATAAGTGAAAGTAACTGTTAACGGTGCTCCTGGTTGAGAACACATTACTCACTGTCTGCATATGCCTTGTTATGTCTGTGCCAGCCAGTACTGTACAGCGGGGCAGGTCCATGGATCCTCTTACAACCACTACGCAACTCTCTGACTCTAAACCCGATCTCCGATTGACCCCCACCGCCCACCCCCTCCCCTCGCATATAATAATCAATAACTACACGCAAGCTTATCATGCAACGAATCGAGAGCATCCTGACTGGCAACATCACCTCCTGGTTTGGGTATAGCACTGCACAAGACCGTAGCAGACTACAAAGAGTGACACGTTCAGCCAAACGCACAATTGGAGGGGGGCTTCCCACCCTCCAGAACATTTACAACAAGCGGTGCAGGGGGAAGGCTAAGAGAATCATCAAGGACTCCAGCCACCCGAACAACTGCCTATTTGAACTGCTGCGGTCAGGCAAGCGATACCGGAGTCTTAAGGCGAGCACAGAAAGACTCAGAAGGAGCTTCTATCCCCAGGCCATCAGGCTGCTCAACGAACAATAAGCACTATGCAGCAACCATCAAATGCACACAGCACACACTCACTTTAAACGGGCAACTCACTGCAGCACCCACTTTACACACTTTAGAACACCTAAACACACTTTACACTTTATATTTATTGGTAAAGGATTTGCACGACAACTCGCACACCTTACTGTAAATTGTACCTAAATTGTACCTCATCCCATTTCTGCTCTGCACTATATAGTATTGTATATTAGTACATTGCACAGTATATTGTATATTGTATATTGTATGGTAACTCAGTTACTTCTATTCTGCATCGAACATTGTACATATGTCTATACTGAACACTGTGACCTCTATTTTCACTTCTATTTTACATGCTATACTATTTTTATTTTTATTTCATACTATCTTGTCTAACACAGTCTCTGGAGCAAAACAGTAAGAAGCATTTTGTATAAAAGTATTCTGTACTTCTGTATGACAACTATTAAAGAAACTTGAACTTGAACTTGAAATAAGATTGGAGAGGGGGGCGAGACTGTTTGCTGTTTTTTTATAAACTGGGATCAACACCGCTCAAAACGGCATTATTTCCGTATTTGGCTGCCTGCTGCGCCTGCGCTGTGATCACAGCGCATCATGCGCATCATGCACCCAACGCTGGAAATAATGCCGTTTTGACCAGTTTATAAAAGATATTTAAAATGTTTATTAGCAACGCAGAGCTTTCTAACCCTCCCGTATCTCTGTCCAAGACCAGGGGAGGAAACTAACTTTTTGGCTTACCAGCCAACTGGCGAGTATCTGATTTTTTTTACCAGCCAAACAGATTTTTTACCAGACAAAGAAAATCGCTAATTGTGATAATTACTTCTTTGTATGTCAAGACGCGTCAATGTTGTGTATGCATCTGGGTAGGCACACTGTGCCTTTAAGACAGCACGGTGGTCTTACGACAGTGCTGTGAAGTACCGTCAAGTGTTGTGGTAACGTCAGTTGGGTTGGTGTGCTGTTGTGCACAGTGCACTGGTTGAGCTAGCCCCTTTCGTGACTGCGATGTGCAAGCCAGGGGCTTTTGAGCATGAAATAAAATGTCTAACCTTACGTCGTAGTCCGGTGCTTTTTTGGAAACATTATAGTAATAACAGATACACCTAGCTGGCTGCTTTGAGCACACAGGGCTAACGTTAGCTAGCAAGCAGCTATAGCTAAAACTCTAACTAGAAGCTAACCACTGTATACAGTTCCAGTAGACTAACATTACACCTCTGTGATTTAAATGTGTCCTTAGTAACTTATACTCGAGGGTTGTACTAGGGTTGGATGCAGTTCCCCGTTGGTCAGTCTGTCTGTTTTCCATCTTCTGCTGTGTTTAACGTTATCTGTTTGCGAGTGCTCCTGATGGCTAGCCTAGTACCGCAGGACTTTTATTATTATGTCCGCGGGTTGGCCAGTACTGCGCAAACGTTTATTAAACATTATATGTCCGCGGGTGGTCTTGTGCAGTGCTCTCGTGGCACTGTCAACTAAAGCGAACACTCAGAAGACGCGCACCGTTTGCCAGTGCAGTGATTGCAGAATGTTTTATTTTTTTGTATACTCGCCAGCAGGGGAGGAAACTAACTTTTTGGCTTACCAGCCAACTGGCGGGTATCTGATTTTTTTTACCAGCCAAACGTAAAAAATACCAGCATTTGGCCAGTAAAGTGGCCTAATTTCCTCCCCTGTCCAAGACCCTCGTGCAACTGTGAGTATCTTTGAAATTTCTCTGTGATACTTGTATAACGAACGGTTCGACCAGAACCAGTCCTTCATGGTAAATCTAGGTTGGTTTCCTATTGAGGAGCAAGTGACTGTGGATTCACTCGGTGCATCAGTCACGAAAGGGGCTACGTGCGATCAAACATACACTTCTTTTAAGACTTTTTTTTTTTATTTCGTTTAATAATAGGCCAAATAGCCTATTTATAAAGGAAAACATCTGACTTTTACTATAATAAAAAGAATTAAATGTTTAATTATTTAATTTTTTTATAATAATTGCCTATGACGTTTTGGAGGGGCACAGAGCGTCATCTGGGGGGGGGGCATGGCCTGCGAATGCCCCCCCATGGCGCCGACACTGCCACTCAGGGGAGTAGCTCCAGATTCTGGGCCCCATGAACGAATGTATTTGTAGGCCCCCAGTGAATGCGAGCGCGCGTCAGCGCGTGAGCGGATTTTTTTTGGGCCATTTTTTTATTGATTAAAACGCATAATATGGTTTTTACCTATACATTCGGATCAGCAGTTCAGCACCTGCACTGTTGGTGGGTGAGCCTAGTAAAGGATGTCGCATTGCGTTCATCTTCAATGCAATGCAATAGTCTACCAAAGCCCCCCCTCTCTCTCTATATATCTCACACACACACACACACACACACACACACACACACACACACACACACACACACACACACACACACACACACACACACACACACACACACACACACACACACACACACACACACACACACACACACACACTTAACAAACATAGTATCAATGAGAGCATCAATAATACACCTGAGTGATGTCTAGTAAAAAAAAAAAAAAAAAAAAAAAAATTGGGCCCCCTTCCAGTGCTGGGCCCTTGGAATCATCCTAAGCTACCCCCCCCCAGCTACGCCCC
Organism: Notolepis coatsorum; assembly: GCF_963971535.1. NCBI lineage: Eukaryota > Metazoa > Chordata > Actinopteri > Aulopiformes > Paralepididae > Notolepis > Notolepis coatsorum. The sequence continues at coordinate 105,635,489 of NC_140180.1, forward strand.
TGCCACTACTACTATTATTATTAGAGTAATACCACTACTACTATTACTATTAGAGTAAGACCACTACTACTATTATTAGAGTAAGACCACTACTACTATTATTATTAGAGTAAGACCACTACTACTATTATTATTAGAGTAAGACCACTACTGCTATTATTATTAGAGTAAGACCACTACTACTATTATTATTAGAGTAAGACCACTACTACTATTATTATTAGAGTAAGACCACTACTACTATTATTATTAGAATAAGACCACTACTACTACTATTATTAGAGTAAGACCACTACTACTATTATAAGAGTAAGACCACTACTACTATTATTATTATTAGAGTAAGACCAATACTACTATTATTATTAGAGTAAGACCAATACTACTATTATTATTAGAGTAAGACCAATACTACTATTACTATTAGAGTAAGACCACTACTACTATTATAAGAGTAAGACCACTACTACTATTACTATTAGAGTAAGACCACTACTACTATTATTATTAGAGTAAGACCACTACTACTATTATTATTAGAGTAAGACCACTACTACTATTATTAGAGTAAGACCACTACTACTATTATAAGAGCAAGACCACTACTACTATTATTATTAGAGTAAGACCACTACTACTATTACTATTAGAGTAAGACCACTACTACTATTATTATTAGAGTAAGACCAATACTACTATTATTATTAGAGTAAGACCAATACTACTATTATTATTAGAGTAAGACCACTACTACTATTATTATTAGAGTAAGACCACTACTACTATTATTATTAGAGTAAGACCACTACTACTATTATTATTAGAGTAAGACCACTACTACTATTATTATTAGTGTAACTGAGGGGTACAATTCCCTGACTGTATTGAGAGTATGGTATCATTAAACCACTACTTAGTTATGTACTTTAATTACTGGCCATACAGTACACAGTATATCTGGTGAACACCCACACAAGAATACGGCTTGACAAAGAAAGTTCTATTTAGAGGTATTTATTATTAGAGCAGCAACGATAGGTTACAGATTGAGAATTATGATTGCGCTTGTAAGGCGAAGAACACTTAAGTAAGTCAAGAGCGTAAGTCCATGAGCATAGTAAGATGGGTATAACTGACGCCACCTGTAGCATAAGAATTACATAAGGCACACTCGTAGTCAGCTGGAGATACTAAGGGGTTCCCTCCGGTTGTAAGCCAGCAGGGTAGAGGAATGTTCGGGAGCAAAGTCTGGATCAACGCGGAATAACGAGGCTCCAGATACAGGAGCCAGTGCAGTAATCCCTTGGTCCGTAGACAAAGCAACAGCTATACTCCAGTATGCACGACAGCATGGATGAAAGCTAGCCAGCCTCTGTGGTCCTAGAGGCGGGCTCGATGGTGCTCCTCACAGGGTAGATCCCACACAGCAGTGGGGTAGACGGTTCTCTGCTCCAGCAGCCACAGTACCAAAGCAATATAATCCAGCCGGAAAAGGCTCTGCATTCGCCGGTGTAGGTTCTCCGGTGTACATATCCAACGGTTCTCGTCTAGGACTCCTCGGATGGCGGCACGAGTTTAGGCCGCCCAGCCTGGATAAGTGCACTAGCTAGAGTACGACGAACCGGTGGTAATGCTGGTCACTGTAGAACGGTAGCCGCACGATACACTATAAATAATAGACTATTACTTCACAATAGAATAAGTCGAACTCGACGATACAGCGTTAAACTCTGACACTTTAGCTATCTATTCGCACGCGGTTCTCAAGGCTCTATTTTGGGGGCAAAGAGGCCCACTTCACAGCACGTTGTATCGTGGTGAAGGCTTCAACGTTTTGGACTAAGTGCTGCTGTATCCACCTGCGACGTATTTATACGTAAGGTGAATAATCTAGTGCCAACCTCAGTTCTGTCTCGTATTACTGCGCAAACCTGGACATGTTGAGACATGCCTTGGCGGTGGCTTTGAACTTGCCATTGGGGGTATGGCCGTTGGCGCCTAGGGGTCGCTGTCCAATAGGAGAACGAATATTATGGTCTGGCCTGTACCTAGGTAAAGGGATATTCCGTGTATATATACAAAGAATATACAAGGGATATCAGGCGATATACAAATATTATACAATATATCTCAAGTAATAAATATATATATTCGGTTTAATCTGACCCTTTGTAACAGCCGCCTCCTAATTAGTCCGCACCTAATTAGATAAGCAGAGACAGATTAACCGTCTTGTCCACTACTCAATGTCCGTTGTGAGGAGTAGGGCAATTCACAAAGTCAGTGGGTCATGGTCGTCATCAAGGGAGTCAGGGAGCCTTGGCAACTCTATCAGCCTCGCCACGGGTCGGGTGTATGTCCGTCCCTGGACGAGAACTTCTGCCGCTCTGACCTTTCCGTCGGCACCAGTGATCACTTTGCTTACGCGGCCGGCCGGCCACATAGCTCGGGGTAGTGACTGGTCTATGATCATGACGACTGTGCCCTCCGTCAAATTGTCTCTTTCTTTTACCCATTTCTGGCGGGTCTGTAGAGACGGTAGATAGTGGAGGAGGAAACTGTTCCAAAACTTGTCAGCCAATACTTGACTGTACCTCCACATTCTTCGGCCGTTTGCTTCCTCAGGTCTGTACACTGTCTGTGGGAGCGCGGGGTCCAGCCGCCCCATCAAGAGAGTGTTGGGGGTAACTGGGTCGACATCTGCTACATCACTTGAGACGTAACCGAGGGGCTTTGAGTTCAATACTCCCTCGATCTCTGTGAGGACTGTCGTGAGGACTTCTTCCGCCACGGTCTGGGCCCCAAGCACGGCGTACAGGGCTGTCTTTATTGAACGTACTTCTCGTTCCCAGGTTCCCCCGAAGTGAGGGGCGTTTGGGGGGTTAAACTGGAAATCAATCTGAGAGGGAGCGAGGTGGGTCTTAAGTTCTGGGCCCATAGCTTGGAAGCTCTCTCTCAGCTCTCTTTCTCCGCCTTTGAAGTTTGTCCCGTGATCAGACAATAATATAGACGGTTTTCCTTTCCGCGCTGTGAATCTCCGGAAGGCCATAAGGAATGAGTCCGTACTCATGGTTGGAAGGAGTTCTATGTGTATCGCTCGGGTGGTCATGCATTTGAATACAATACCCCACCTCTTCTCCGTCCCTCTTCCTTTCTTCACATACAGCGGGCAGAAGCAGTCCATACCGGTGGAGTGAAAGGGCTTGTCGCCGAGTCGGAGGCGACAGGGGGGTAGGTCAGCCATCCTGGGTATACTGGGCTGTGCTCGCCACTTGCGACAGTCTAGACAGGTCCGCTGGAAGCGTCGTACTGCTTCTCTTCCTTGCAGTATCCAATAGCGACGTCTGATCTCAGCGAAGACTCTCTCTGCCCCAGCGTGGTGCACATCCTCGTCGTATTTCTTTATGATGAGCTCTGTGACCTTGTGTCGGCTGTTGAGAACTATAGGGAACTTGACGTCGTCCGTTAAGTCCGGGGCCCGTCTCAGACGACCACCCACTCTGATGAGATCATGGGCGTCGCGCTCAGGGGCCAAGTGGAGCAGTCTGCTGTCTGACGGGACTGGCTTTGATCCCTGCAGACAGTCTAGCTCGTCGGGGAACGAGTCTCTTTGGGCTCGCTGTAGCAGAAGGAGTTCTGCTTCTTCGTAATTAGCTGCATTAATGTCAGTAGTGGAGGGAACCTCAGGGTGGTGCCACAGGAATGTCCCTAACTGCGCACTCTCAAGGGTGGGGCAGTCGTCTATGTCGGGGTCTGTGGGGACTGGTGTGCGCGTCAACCCACAGAACGTAGATTTCTTCATCTCTGCCTCCTCTTGACTAGCCTCCCGTGGGGTGGGGTTAGGCCACTCTTCTTCCGGGAGCTTGAGGAACTCGGGACCGTCACTGTAGATATTGTGACGTGTGAGGTCATCCAGGGACATTCCCCGTGTGATGACATCTGCTGGGTTCTGTTTTGTGTCCACGTACCTCCAGCATGCTGATTCTGTTAGCTCTTGGATCTCTGTGATTCTGACTCCCACGAAGACCTTGTATCTACACGAATCGGACTGGATCCATGTGAGTACGGTCATGGAGTCTGACCACAGGATTGTTCTTTGCACCGGGATGGTGAGTTCACGTTGGATTAACGTGGCCAGTTGCGCTCCTACTAGGGCTGCGCAGAGCTCTAGACGCGGGATCGATTGTTGCTTGCGGGGGCTATCCTTGAACGGGCCAGGATGAAGGCGGTATGTATTTCTCCTCCCTCCTCTCGGGCCCGCAAGTAGGCCACCGAACCGTAGGCTACTTCGGAGGCGTCGCTGAAGACGTGCAGGTCCATCTGGCACGTCTCCAGCCGCACTGTGGGTGGGAAGTAGCTGCGGCGTATGTTGACACCTGGGAGCGAGTTGAGTTCTGTTTCCCACTCTCTCCATGTGGAAGCAAGGTGGTCGGGTATGGGGTCGTCCCAGCCCTGGTCCTTGTCCCATAGCTCTCGCACAATCATTTTTGCCCTGATGGTGTAAGGTAGAATACATCCCAACGGGTCATATTGTCTGGCGAGTGTTCTGTATACACTCCGTCTGGTGGTCGGTAGTGAAATCGACCTTCCCTGCTCCTTGGTCAGGGGTGTGTGTCTATAATGGAGCGAGTCTGTTTTGAAGCGCCAGACTAGTCCTAATGTCATTTCTTGGGCTTCACCTGGGATGGTCGCCATCCAGGTCTCGCTGCTTGCTGCCTTGTTCTCTGGGGAGAGGCTGCGCAGTACTTGAGGGTCGCTGCTGGCCCACTGCCGGAGATCAAAGCCGCCTTTGATCAGGGAGGCGCGGAGCTTGAGTAGGAGGGCCTCGGCCTCTTCTGGCGTCGAGACGCTTTGCAGACAGTTGTCCACGTAGAAACTCTTCTCTACCCTTTGTCGGACCTCCTCGTCAGCTGCTGGGTCCTCTGCGACATGTTTTTGCAGTGCGAACGTAGCACAGCATGGGCTGCATGTGGTTCCGAAAGGGAGGACCTCCCATTGGTAGATGGATGGTTGCTCATCCCCGATCCTCTCTCTCCATAAGAACCGCAGCAGGGGCTTGTCCTCTTCCACTAGTCGCACCTGCAGGAACATCCCTTTGATGTCGCCGCTGATGGCCACCTTGTTTTGGCGGAAACGTAGCAACACGCCTAGTAGAGAGGGGCCGAGTGTTGGACCGGGCAAGAGTTCTTTATTCAGATTCTGTAATCCGATCTGGTAGCTGCAGTTAAACACAATACGATCCTTGCCGTTGTGGTGGACCTTGTGGTGAGGCACGTACCATGATTCGGTCGTCTGATCGGCCTCTTGAATGTCAATTTTCTTTATGTGTCCCGCTGTGATTAGCTTGTCAATCTCAGCGCGGTACACAGTGGCTTGAGCGGGGTCTCTGGCTAGACGCCGCTCTGTGTTCAGTAGATATCGCTCCGTCGCTTCTTTTGAGGCGTGGAAGGTGGGCATACCCTCTCGCCTCAAGAGTGGAGTTGCGTATCTCATCACTCCATTGACCTCGACTCTCTTTGTCCTCTGCTCGAGGAGGGCTATGGCATAAGTGTCTTCCTTTGAACGAATGTGTTTCTTTTCGTTCTTAAAGGGCATTGTCTCTAGTGTCCATAGCCTCTCGACGTGCTGTAAGAGGGTGGTGTCTTCTTCTGTCATTCTGGAGTGGAGGCAGCGAGTGGCTGCTGGTCGGTTGGGAGACCTGGAGAGGGGGCCTTGTAGTGTCTATCCTAGGCGGGTCTCGACTGCTGCTGGACAGCCTCTGGGCCCGATGTGGACCCGGTCCGTTGGGACGATGAGGTGTGCGTGGTCGGATCCTATGAGCAGGGTCGGGGTGGCGCCGTCGATGAGCGGTATAGGTAGTTGACGTAGGTGCACGTATTTTTCCATCAGCTTGGGGATGGGGTAGGTGTACCGTGACAGGCCTATGTCTTGGCTGGTGAAAGCGTTAGTAATCCTATACTGCCTCTCTGGCTGCCCGCTTGCTGCGATAGTGAAGGAGACGTTTTCACCCTTTATTGTCTTCAGGTCTCTTCTTATAGTACGAATTGTCATCGTTTCTTCGCTCCCCCGCAGACCCAGCTGGGCTGCAGCGGATGCGAGGAGGAGAGTCTTTTCTGACCCATCGTCAAGGACGCCGTAAGTGTCCAGGACCTTGTCCTCGTAGCTTAATATCACTCGGACCACTTTCAAGAGCACTCGGGAGCTCCCGCTGCTGGCGGGGTCGATATACATGACGTTTACTCTGGTGCTGCTTGGGGGTGCGAGTTTCTTCCTGTTGCTGTCATGCAAGACGTCCAAGTGGGCGCCGTCACACCTGCTGCACCTCTTCTTCAAGCGGCACTCGGCTGCCATATGGCTGCGCGCACAGCGGTAACAGCGGCGGTTGGCTTTGATCCACTGACTCACCTCGTCTGCGGTCATTTTCTTGAAAGTGTCATATTGTGACAGCCAATGTTCTTTCTCGCAGTACTGGCATACAATCTTCCACTTCTCTTTCATCGAGGGGGTGTTGTGGTTCTTGTTCCGCGGTACTGATTCGGCTTGGTGCATGACGGTCACCAGCCGGCGGTTATCGTTGGATCTCCGAGGTCCATCTCTGGGGCTTGGTCCACTCCGCACGAGCGTATCCAGTCGTAGGCTGCAGACTTCTCTCGCGAGGAAGTCGGCCAGGTCTAGGAGGGATGGTTCGGGACCGTCGGGATCACGGTGGTCTCTCTGCCGCCTAAAGCGCTCTTGGCGGGCTGGAGGGAGCTTCTCTAATATCCTTTCTACATTAGAGTTAGCATACAGTTCGTGTCTACCTTTTTCCTTTTGGGACCCCAGCATCCCTACCAGGGATTGTACCTTGATAGAGAGGTCATCCAATGATCGATTGTCTGTGGCTGGGGGGAGACGGTCAATATTCCTTATTTCTTGTATCACGTAGTCCCATATGCGTCCATAACGCTGGTCGAGGGCTACTAGAGCCGCGGTGTATGGGGTACTTGAGTTGGAATATGCCAGCGCTATATTATGCGCTCTGGGCACCTTGAGATGCTTGAGGAGGATAGCATATTTGTACGACTCATCAGGGACGTCGGACATCATAGTCTCTAAGCACATCCGTAATTCCGTGTACTGTGCTCTGTCCTCGTGCGTAAAATCCGGGAACGTCGGTGTGCCAAGGTGCGATGCCATGGATGGCTGGCACATCGGTGAGCGTTGGGGGAGAGGCCTCCTGGGCGAGTCTCCCCGTACGTGTTGTCGTGGGCTGGTACTTGGTGGGTACCAAGGCCCGGGTACCCAGGTGCTGTTCCTCGGGGCTGGCTGTGCGTCAAACTCACCCTTGAGTTGAGTCGGGGGTCTGTAACGCAGTGCCTCGGGGGTGAAGTCTGGGCTGTACTGGACCTCCTGGTCCTGTGGAGTACATTGCTGCTGGTGGGCTTGACCTTCCTCCTCTTCCTCTTCCTCTGCTAGGTCTTCTAGGTCTTGAAGTCGTCTATTCAGTCTCTCGGCGGCATAGGCCGGTTCTTCCCGGTTGCTGGGTCTCGTATGGACTGGTCGGGGAGGGGGTTCGGAGACGTGGATAGGCTCTTTCTGTTGGCCGGGCTCCGGGTCACTCGGTCGGGTAGGGGAAGGTGCCCTAGACCCTTGTCGTGATGATGCCCTGGAGCTCCGTGCGGAGAGAGGGGGTGTCGCCCTGGCAATCAATTGCTCCATTATCTGTAGCCGGTCGCGCTCTGCTTCGCGCTTGATGTGAGCTATGTCGCGCTCTGCTTCGCGCTGGGCTTGGGCTGCGTCGCGCTGTGCATTGGCGGCGTCGCGCTGTGCATCGGCGGCGGCGCGCTGGGCATCGACACGGTCTCTTTCAATATTCTCTTCCGTCTGGAGGCGTCCGGTCTCCAGGCGTATGCGGTCGTCTTCACTCCTTTGCTGCGCCTGGAAGCGCTCTCGCTGGGTTGCAGAGTGTTCGCGTTCACTAAGGGCTTGCGCTTGGAGTTGCGCGTGAAGGCGCTCTCGTTGGTCTGCAGATTGTTCGCGCTCACTCAGTTGTTGAGCCTGCAGGCGTTCTCTTTCCATGGTAGAGTGTTCGCGCTCACTTAGTTGTTGCGCCTGGAGGCGCTCTTGTTCCATGGAAGAATGTTCGCGCTCGCTAAGCGTCTGTGCTTGGAGTCGATCACGTTCAGTGGAGGCTGCCAGGGTGGCGATGAATGCCTGCGCCAGCATCTTGTCCGCTTCGCTGGGGGAAGACACTGATGGAGGTGATCGGCTTCTGACAGTGCTCGTTGGAGATCTGTTCTCTTGGCGCGCCCCGAGGTCTATCTCATGGACGCGCTTCTCTTCTGATAGTGGGTCGGGTTCCGTCCCTGGAGCGCTTTCTTTATCCTGGAGCTCTCCGGGGACCGTCCCGTTGACGTTGTCGGGGGGTATAGTCATGTCATGTCCCTCCTGGTCCCCCCCGTGAGCTTGGTCAGTTACGTTAGAACCCACTAGGGTCTCTACTGGCAAGGTCGCCTGGTCGTTAGGATTTGACATGCTTTTACTATCCGCTTTTCCCGCATTTAACGTCTGTATAAAGCTAGGTATTAGACTGGCAGCGTAGTCCTCTAGGTAAGGAGGTGGCTGACGTCTGCGCTGCGGGCGTTCTAGCTTAGGAGAGCCGTTTGTGGAGTGTTCACCGCTGGCCATGGTTAATATCAATATTATATTTAGATATTACACTGATATTCCTCCGGCTCGAAGGACCAATTGTAACTGAGGGGTACAATTCCCTGACTGTATTGAGAGTATGGTATCATTAAACCACTACTTAGTTATGTACTTTAATTACTGGCCATACAGTACACAGTATATCTGGTGAACACCCACACAAGAATACGGCTTGACAAAGAAAGTTCTATTTAGAGGTATTTATTATTAGAGCAGCAACGATAGGTTACAGATTGAGAATTATGATTGCGCTTGTAAGGCGAAGAACACTTAAGTAAGTCAAGAGCGTAAGTCCATGAGCATAGTAAGATGGGTATAACTGACGCCACCTGTAGCATAAGAATTACATAAGGCACACTCGTAGTCAGCTGGAGATACTAAGGGGTTCCCTCCGGTTGTAAGCCAGCAGGGTAGAGGAATGTTCGGGAGCAAAGTCTTGATCAACGCGGAATAACGAGGCTCCAGATACAGGAGCCAGTGCAGTAATCCCTTGGTCCGTAGACAAAGCAACAGCTATACTCCAGTATGCACGACAGCATGGATGAAAGCTAGCCAGCCTCTGTGGTCCTAGAGGCGGGCTCGATGGTGCTCCTCACAGGGTAGATCCCACACAGCAGTGGGGTAGACGGTTCTCTGCTCCAGCAGCCACAGTACCAAAGCAATATAATCCAGCCGGAAAAGGCTCTGCATTCGCCGGTGTAGGTTCTCCGGTGTACATATCCAACGGTTCTCGTCTAGGACTCCTCGGATGGCGGCACGAGTTTAGGCCGCCCAGCCTGGATAAGTGCACTAGCTAGAGTACGACGAACCGGTGGTAATGCTGGTCACTGTAGAACGGTAGCCGCACGATACACTATAAATAATAGACTATTACTTCACAATAGAATAAGTCGAACTCGACGATACAGCGTTAAACTCTGACACTTTAGCTATCTATTCGCACGCGGTTCTCAAGGCTCTATTTTGGGGGCAAAGAGGCCCACTTCACAGCACGTTGTATCGTGGTGAAGGCTTCAACGTTTTGGACTAAGTGCTGCTGTATCCACCTGCGACGTATTTATACGTAAGGTGAATAATCTAGTGCCAACCTCAGTTCTGTCTCGTATTACTGCGCAAACCTGGACATGTTGAGACATGCCTTGGCGGCAGTGCATGTGAGCGGATCGGAGCGTGAGCGGCGCGGGGCGCGGAGCGGCCGGTTTTGACGTGAGCGAGGAGTGGGTTTTAAAATGAGTCGGCGCGACGTCCGGAGCGAGAGTTCTCCTCCGCTCCAATCCACTCCAGGCCGCTCACAGTGGTTTAACACTGTTGATGTAATATATACATGCAGTACAATGTCAAAGCAACAGATGGCGATGTACAAACATGAAGGCCATTTTCAACCAATGAGAAGGGTTCAGGCTTCGTCACTGTAGAGACGCCCACCATAGATATCTATGACGCCCACACTCACTCTCCTGTTAGAAAAGGTATCGACGCCATTGTTGTTGACGTTAGCTTACATGCTAACGTTAATGGCAGCGACCATAGCATTGTGGCTCGGCTAGCCTATCATCGCTTAATAGAACTAGTGAATGGATAAACAACGTTATTTAACATTGCAGAATGGCTACAATTACAATGCGGCTCAATACAAACAATTGTTAAGGGGCCCAGGGGGTGTAGACTGTTGTAGTTTGAGCTCATTTACACCATGCTCCAAAAAAGAAAAAGAAAAACTGCCGAGCCATCTGGCGCGGGGAGCGGGGAGCGCTCGATTCAAGGTGATTGGGGAGCGAGCGGAGAGCGACTTGGGGGCGGGGTCAACATGAGCGATTAGCGGAGCGGACCAAGCTTTAAAGAGCGAAGAGCGGATTTCTCGGCCGCGCCGATCCGCTCACGTGGTCTGCTTGGCGGTGGCTTTGAACTTGCCATTGGGGGTATGGCCGTTGGCGCCTAGGGGTCGCTGTCCAATAGGAGAACGAATATTATGGTCTGGCCTGTACCTAGGTAAAGGGATATTCCGTGTATATATACAAAGAATATACAAGGGATATCAGGCGATATACAAATATTATACAATATATCTCAAGTAATAAATATATATATTCGGTTTAATCTGACCCTTTGTAACAATTAGAGTAAGACCAATACTACTATTTTTACCATTTCTAGCATTGCTTCTCTGGTTACCCATGGCACAGCTCTGTGAACAGAAGAGAGAGAGAGAGAGAGAGAGAGAGAGAGAGAGAGAGAGAGAGAGAGAGAGAGAGAGAGAGAGAGAGAGAGAGAGAGAGAGAGAGAGAGAGAGAGAGAGAGAGAGAGAGAGAGAGAGAGAGAGCGAGCGAGAGAGAGAGAGAGAGAGAGAGAGAGAGAAGAGAGAGAGAGAGAAAGGGGGAAAAGGAGAGAGAGAAAGGGAGAAAGGGAGAAGAGTAGAAAAGGAGAGAGAGAGAGCAAGAGAGAGAGAGAGAGAGAGAGAGAGAGAGAGAGAGAGAGAGAGAGAGAGAGAGAGAGAGAGTCAGTCAGTCAGTGTGAGAGATTGTACAAGTAGGAGGTGCTTGTTGAGTGTTGAGTCTACAGTATTGATATGATCCCTGTGGGGAAGGGGGCGTGCACAGATAGGGCCGAAGGGTGGCTTGAGGCCCTGCCATTTTGCCCCAAGTACCCTTGCACATTTTTCTTTCATTTTAATATTTTTTTAAATATAATAATAGAAATAAAACTTGGCAAGACTGTACTGAACTATACCCATACAATGTGCTTTTCCAACCTTGGAGATGGTGCAGCTGAATCTATAGACTCTGTGGTGCAGCTGAATCTATAGACTCTGTGGTGCAGCAGCTGAATCTATAAGCTCTGTGGTGCAGCAGCTGAATCTATAGACTCTGTGGTGCAGCAGCTGAATCTATAGACTCTGTGGTGCAGCTGAATCTATAGACTCTGTGGTGCAGCAGCTGAATCTATAGACTCTGTGGTGCAGCTGAATCTATAGACTCTATGGTGCAGCTGAATCTATAGACTCTATGGTGCAGCTGAAGCTATAGACTCTGTGGTGCAGCTGAAGCTATAGACTCTGTGGTGCAGCTGAATCTATAGACTCTGTGGTGCAGCAGCTGAATCTATAGACCCTGTGGTGCAGCTGAATCTATAGACCCTGTGGTGCAGCTGAATCTATAGACCCTGTGGTGCAGCTGAATCTATAGACTCTGTGGTGCAGCTGAATCTATAGACCCTGTGGTGCAGCTGAATCTATAGACTCTGTGGTGCAGCTGAATCTATAGACTCTGTGGTGCAGCAGCTGAATCTATAGACTCTGTGGTGCAGCAGCTGAATCTATAGACTCTGTGGTGCACATTGATCTCAAGTTTCAAGTTTCTTTATTAGTTGTCATACAGAAGTACAGAATACTTTTATACAAAATGCTTCTTTCTGTTACGCTCCAGAGACTGTGCTAGACAAAAATAGGTAAGTATAAAATAAAATAAAATAAGTATAGCAAGTATAAAATAGAAGTCACGTACGTAGGCACAAGTGTTCAGTATGTACATATGTACAATGTTCAATGCAGAGTAGAAGTAACTGAGTTACCATACAATATACTATACAATATACTAATATACAATATACTATATAGTGCAAAGCAGAAATGGGATGAGGTACAATTTAGGTACAATTTACAGTAAGGTGTAATGAGGTATGGGTTGTAGTGCAAATTCTTTACCAATAAATATAAAGTGTGTTTAGGTGTTCTAAAGTGTGTAAAGTGGGTGCTGCAGTGTGTTGTTTGTTTAAAGTGAGTGTGTGGATGTGTGTGCTATGAGTGCATTTGATGGTTGTTACATAGTGTTATTGTTCGTTGAGCATCCTGATGGCCTGGGGATAGAAGCTTCTTCTGAGTCTTTCTGTGCTTTCCATGAGACTCCGGTATCGCTTGCCTGACCGCAGCAGTTCAAAGAGGCAGTTGTTTGGGTGGCTGGAGTCTTTGATAATTCTCTTAGCCTTACCCCTGCACTGCTTGTTGTAAATCTTCTGGAGAGTGGGAAGCCCCCCTCCAATTGTGCGTTCGGCTGAACGGGCCACTCTCTGTAGTCTGCTACGGTCTTGTGCGGTGCTATTCCCAAACCAGGAGGTAATATTGCCAGTCAGGATGCTCTCTATTGTACATGAGTAGAAGTTCTTAAGGATCTTCTGACTGACTTGGAACTTCCTTAGGCGCCTGAGGAAGTAGAGGCGTTGTCGTGCCTTCTTCACAACACTGTCAATGTGTGTGGTCCATGTCAAGTCCTCGGGTATGTGGACTCCGAGGTACTTAAAACGGTTCACTCTCTCAACCGGTGCCCCGTCGATGCTGAGGAGGCTGTAGTCCCTGACCCCCGACCTCCTAAAGTCCACAATCATCTCCTTTGTTTTGCTGACGTTCAGGGAGAGGCTGTTCTCTGGACACCATCCCGCTAGGACCTTGACCTCTTCCAGGTAGGCCCTCTCGTCGTTTGCAGAGGTCAGGCCCACCACTACTGTGTCATCAGCAAATTTGATGATTGTGTTGTTGTTCCGCTGTGCCACACAGTCTCTTGTGTACAGGGAGTAGAGGAGGGGACTCAGAACACAGCCCTGGGGGGCCCCTATGTTGAGAGTGATGGATGATTCTATAGGCTCTGCGGTGTACCTGAATATATAGGTTATGAGGTATAATTCATTATATATGCTGTGAACTACATAGTGGAGAAAAAGGAAATGAAACTTAGAAAGATATTTCTCTTTAGTAGGACTGTGTTCCAGCAGTCACATCTACATGTAAGTACGAGGGTGTCGCCAGGGACTCGGAGCACCAATCTGCCAACCTGATATTTTGATTCAATCATATTTGTTCGGCAGAGCAGGCTGTGTGCAAACAGGAATGTATTTATTTATAAAAATATATATATATAAAAATAAAATAAAATAAATGTTTTAAAGAAAAAGGGCCCTTTCTCTCTAGGAGGCCAGACAGCAGGTGCTGAAGCATCTTGGCGGCACAGGGGTGTACTGGTTAACACTGCCCTCTCACAGCTAGAAGGTCCAGGGTTCGATTCCCACTTGGGGACCAGGTTGCCGTGTTGCCAGTTACCCAGGTGGGGTATCTCCCGGGCCTTTCTGTGTGGAGTTTGCATGTTCTCCCCCTGTACTTGCAAGGGTTTCCCCTCCATATATTATATATTCCCCCAGAATATAAACCCAATGGAAAAACATGCACAACAGATCGCTAACGCTGTCGAGTCCCTGACGAAGACGGACAGGAGCACTTGGATTGGTCCCTGGGCGTGGCCCCACGCCACAGCCCATGTCTGCTCCCGGCTGCCCTTGGGGGGAAGGACGATGGGATGGGTCAGGCGCAGAGACGAAATTTCACCGGTGACCCTAAAAAATTGCATGTGTGTGTTCTTGTGTGTCGCCCATCGCATGTGTGTGTCGCTGCATGACGACATTGTCAATGTGTGCAATGAATAAAGAATTCTTCAAAATCCAGCCCTTTGAGGTCGATGTGTGCACATGCCTGGTTTTGTATGTTGCTCGAAGCACTTCATGATGAGGTCAGTGCGACAGGGCGGTAGTCAGTTAGGCAGGAGGCCACTGGATGATGCCGGATGCCTTGAAGAGGGTGGGGACCGCAGACTTAGTGAGGTTAGTGAACAGACTGACTCAGGGAGAGGTTAGTGAAGCAGACTGACTCAGGGAGAGGGTAGTGAAGGCATTTGAAGGCAGCACTTCACCAGTTAGCAGGCTTCCAGCGAAAATGCGTGTGTTTATGACGTACGACTGGATCAATGAGACTTGGATTATACGGTGTTATGTAGGGGGTTTACGTATGACGTTTATGTATGCTGTGTATGTAGGCATATCTTGTTTGGTTCTGTTTTCTGTTGTTTTTGTCTCCCTCTTCTGTTTCTACTTATCCTTTCCTCAGATGCACCCATGGTTTCATTAGCCTGATGATTGAAGTCAGGCTATCTCGGTTTCTCAAAGGCTCATTCGGGCTCAAACAATCTCGTTAATTCGAACCAGACTTACAGTAATCAGGATAATTGCGCGTGGCCGTCTTAGTTCAAAAGGGGGAGGGGTCGATCGCCGAAACCATGATTTTCTAACGGGAAAATATCTCTGACAAGTTAAATGCATATCTATAGGCTAATTTGAAGTGCCTCATTACCCCAATCAATCAGATTATATTTCTTTAAATGTGCCTGCTGGCAGTATGCTTAATGTAATGAATCATCGAATGAGATCTTGCTAGCGAAAAAAATTATTTCAACTCTTTCAGAATAAGTAGATAAAAACAAGCCCAAAGAGTATCTAATTGATACAAATGAATTGATACTTATGAGGACATATGTACTGTATGCACTTAGTGCATCAGTGGCGTCGTTTTGGTATGGCACGATATTGGCACCTTGGCTTCTAGCCAAATTTGACATTTGAACTTTTTGTAATAAAGTCATCTGAAATACTTTGTCATTTGTGACAAAATCATCTCATTTGCGTGTCATTTTAGACGCGCCCTGATGTTTTGGTCCGCATGTTGATCTCATATCCCAGTCTGAGCGCAGTTGGGATATCCAAACGTGCACAGTGGAAAAATATGGGTGATTACGCGCATGCCCATATTCCGATCAGCGCAATAATATTCACGGGGTAGGTCTCCTCGTGGGAGACAAGTTCCCAATGCATTGTCCCATGGGATAATGCCCCCCCGCGGCGATATTAATTGAGGGGCGGATTTGCGGTGATGGAGAAATGAATCAGAATCAGAAAGGTCTTTATTGCCAAGTAGTTTTCACATAGAAGGAATTTGCTTTGGTCGTTTTCGGTGCGACATTAGCGGACAGACATTAACAGTCAGATAATACAATAATCAAACAACCATAAAATTGGATGGGCACTAGGCTTGGAGCACAAGTCCAGTTTGGGTTTAATTTTGGAGACAGCGACTCGGAGATCATCCTCCACATTCATACGTGATCTGTACTTTTATATAAGTCAAAGCAGAGAATGTTTTTTCGCATTCGAACAATTTCTCCCAGCCACGTCACTTTAAATTTGATTTGAGTAGAGTGAAAAATAACTCTATTGATTTGAGTGGAGTGAGTTTTAACAACTCCGTCCAAATGACTGAATGCATTAGTCCAAGTGTCCAAGTGTCTTAATCAGTTCATTTTGGTAGGTCCTGTGCGCGGTAAACAGATCCAAAATCTTCTTATTGCAGTCCAAAAGCTTCGATAATCCAGAAATGACCACGTCTTCAAGTTGATAGCCCGATTATGATGTCCCAAGAGGCAGAGAGGGTTAGCCTTATTCTGCTTCTTGACGAAAGTATGCAATCCACTGATTAGATCCATTTCGAGTTGATTTGAGTATAGTCCGGCAACCGGCACGAAACACAGAGCATAGCAGCCTCGGTGAAGCTTGTCTTTTTGTTATCCATTTGAAAGCTAACATTTGTATATTTTTTTGTCCTTTCACCCAACCTACTGTAGATATATTTCTGTGTATTCACATTTGTTTTTGCACACAGGGACAAGTGAGGACAGGAAGATACCCTGGGGTCTACATCTAGCATCACGTAGGTTTACCTGTTGTTACAACCCTAGGTTAGAGTGAGCACCACCCACTGTATTTATGCTATGCGTGCCTAGCACCTGTCAAGGGGGGTGGGTTATTTATTTTTGTATTTCTTTTAGTGCCACTGATGGTCCTCCTTGATCCCTGTGTTGTCTTTTTTATGTAAATAAACATAATTTTATAATCTGTTTCTTGGTTTTGTGTCGCTGCACCCTCACCCACCATGTCTGTTGCCACAGGGGGGCATAACATACTGACGGTGAGAGTTTGTAAACGGATAATGTTGCTGTTGTTAAATCAAATCTCAAGGCATCATAGGGTGAGTCATTGATATACAAATTACAATTTTTGGGTGAAGTGCTCCTTAAAGGCCAACTTGCAGGTTGTATTTTTGTTCAATAAACAATGTGACTAGGCCAACACTGACTTTCATGGAGAGGGGAATTATTTTTTTTCGAAATTTACCCAGTTTTAGCGTTTTTATCAAACATTTTGTCGACCAAACCACAAGCTCCACGCACATGCATATTTTATTCCATGGATCAATAACGTGCGTGTGTCATCTTAATGCTGACGTCAGGTCAGGTGCAGGGCAGCGAGGGGCTCTGAGAGTCACACACAGCTAGTGGCAGGAAGCAGAGAGCCTTGCTACTACTAGCCGAGGAGTGATGAATTAAAATGTATCTGTTTCACCTAACACTATTGCTCCGTGATCATAGCCATCCATCTCTAAAGCTAACCACTATTTGTAAAAGCCACAACCACGTTACCATATTTGTAATAATGTAAATCATTGTGTCGTTGTACATTTTGTGTATACAACGTTAGAATCTAACATAGCTTAGCTTGGTAGCTATTGCGCTAACAACATGCCGCGACGTCTAGCTTGTTAGCCGGCATGAATGCCCGATTTAAAATGGTTCTCTCCTCTTTGTATACCTTTGTCCTCACAAGTATTCTGCCAGGGAACTTATGGACACGACAATAGTAGTAGTTATAAGGTGTTTGAGCTTGTAACATTAGTTAGCTCATAGCTATCGTGGTAGCCAGTTTCTGGCTGTGTATGTTGGCATTGACCAGTCGCTGCTCCGTCGCCTACAATTAGTCCAAAATGCGGCTGCCCGTCTTCTCACTGGTACCAGAAAACGTGACCACAGTCCTGGCTTCACTCCACCGGCTCCCCGTCCGTTTCCGCATCGATTTTTAATTATTGCTGACTGTTTTTAAAGCACTACACGGTCTGGCTCCATTGTACCTGGCTGAGCTCCTGCACCACCACCACCCATTCAGAACCCTACGGTCTGCTGACCAGCTGCTGCTGGAGGTGCCCAGGACGCGTGTAGTCTTATACCAACGCACTTGCAGTTTTCCGCGATCTGATTGGCCACTGACGTTTCTCTCAGCGCCAATCGCGTAACGCCTAGTTCTATCACTGGTTAAGTTTGGCGACTCTTTCGAAGTTGGTTAAGGTTAGAGTTTGTGTTACGGTTGGGGGTGATGATGAAGGTGAGAACACAGTATGCAGAAAAAGAAGAAGGAACGGAGCCAGAGACGAGGGGTGATGCTTAAAGAAGAGATGTTTACTAACTCAATCAAACTACCAAAACAAAAGGGAGGCACAGCCGGGCTGGCTCTGGAACAAACACGGACTGATCACGAAAAACAAAGAGCACCAAACATTGCTAACATAACAAACAGAAGAACAAGCTCACTAGACAGGACAACAAACTCACTTGACAGGACATAGGCACACAGGCACGATACGGGAACAACGAGGGGACAACGAGGGGACAATGACACCACAATGATCCCAACAACCCACAAGCAATATATACTGACACTAATTAACAAAGATTAACAATGGAACACCTGGGGGAAGAAGACACTAGAACTAATACAATAAACAACAATACCGGAACAAGGACTAGGCTAATACACACACAGAATCAAAATGCCAACACAAAGAAACCCTAAACAGACAACACTTGTAATATAGACACTAATTGCCACAAAAGAATGTTATTAATATGACCAAGCAGGGTCAATGTTGACTGCAGCTTCTGCAGGTGACCACTAGATGGCGGCAGGTCTGGGATTGTAACAGTTTGTCTTAGAGCAGGGCGATAGACCACCAGCCCTGATTCCAAACTCTAACCGTAACCAACTTCGAAAGAGTCGCCAAGCTTAACCAGTGATAGAACTAGGCGTTAGCTAGCTAGCAGGCTGTTCGAGGCAGAAATAGGCGTAACGCGATTGCCGCTGAGAGAAACGTCAGTGGCCAGGGGTGCAGTCGTAATATCAGAACTGCCTGTACGCTGTTTAAATGACGTCACATGCACTCCCGCGCGTGCGTATGCGCATACATGTTCCCTCGCGTGTGCACAGAACAGATGATTATTATGCATAAATAGTAGGAAACATGTTTGTATAGGAAATGACTAGTTTTAGCTTAGTTTTTGTAAATATTGCCTTGAAATAGAGAAGCTGAAAAAGGTAGCAGGATGTAGCCTTCAATATATAAAGAAATTATATTGTCAACAGGTTGAAAAACTAAATGTAATTGTAGATACAATATTGTAGTTACAATTTCTTTAATTGAATTAACTTAAACTAGAAAAGTAAATACAAACTAAATTAACAATGTAACTTACAGTTTACAGTTTCCTTCTAAAGCACAACGAAATGTCTCATACTTCCAGTCGGGACCATTTGGTTCCACAGCTCAAGCAAACCCCCACCAATTGGTACAGGGCTTGTATTTTGGTTTTGCACTTCTCTCTTTGTTATGCTATTGGTATCCTATTATTATGCAAAGACTAGGTGATGGATAAGCGCCGGGTACTTGGCTTACGGCGCGACGAGTGGAGTGAAAGTTGTGAACGCATTTTTGTGTGCGTGCACATCCGTGCGCGTACTTCTGCTCAGAAAACTGCTGGGTCGGCGTGGTACCGCGTGGGACCACCACTGCACCACTGTCAGTGGCCAATCAGATCACGGAACCCGAACGCGGAACTGCAAGTGCGTTGGTAAAAGACTACACGCGCCCCGGACCAGGCTCAAAACCAGGGGGGACAGAGCCTTCGCTGCTGCTGGAGGTGCCCAGGACCAGGCTCAAAACCAGGGGAGACAGAGCCTTCGCTGCTGCTGGAGGTGCCCAGGACCAGGCTCAAAACCAGGGGAGACAGAGCCTTCGCTGCTGCTGGAGGTGCCCAGGACCAGGCTCAAAACCAGGGGGGACAGAGCCTTCGCTGCTGCTGGAGGTGCCCAGGACCAGGCTCAAAACCAGGGGGGACAGAGCCCTCGCTGCTGCTGGAGGTGCCCAGGACCAGGCTCAAAACCAGGGGGGACAGAGCCTTCGCTGCTGCTGGAGGTGCCCAGGACCAGGCTCAAAACCAGGGGGGACAGAGCCTTCGCTGCTGCTGCCCCTCGGCTCTGGAACAGCCCCCCCCCCCCACATTAGATCTGCCCAGAGCCTAGAGGCCTTGTACACGACGTTTGGTGTTACTCTGGACTTTTTATCTAATTTCTTGTCTCTTTTATATTGCACCTTGCTCTTGCTTTCTTAAATGTACAATACCTTTTTCTGTAATTTGTGTGTATTCTTACTTGTTACTGCATTGTATGTGTTATCATGTCCTACCTGCAGCACTTTGGTTTGGCTTTTAGTCATTATGTAAATGTGCTATAAAAATAAAGCTGACTTGACTTGACTAAAGTGCGAACTGGCTGACGTTTGTAACTCAGAATGTGTTTGTCTTTCATAGTGAATATAGCTGTCTTTCATAGTGAATATAGCTGCCAGTAATGAAAAGTAATACAAGTTAAATCCACATGTTTAATTTCTAATTGTATTAGGTCAAAGATCTTAGTACGGGAGGCTAGGTGGTGTAGTGGGCAAGGCGCTAGCCATCAACGCTGGGGACGCTGGGTTCGAATCCAGCTCTTGGTGTTGCTATCTAGTTCAAGTTTCTTTAATAGTTGTCATACAGAAGTACAGAATACTTTTATACAAAATGCTTCTTACTGTTAAGCTCCAGAGACTGTGCTAGACAAGATAAGTACGAAATAACATAGTATAGCATGTAAATTAGAAGTAAAAAGAAGTAAAAAATTTGAAGTAAAAAATGATCAGCTTGGCTGGTCGTTCATATGGGAAAGCTGATGGGTGGGTCCTGGACGTTGTGGACAGTGACCCCTACAGTTCAGTCGGGGCGCCTGCACAGCGAGGGTAGAATCTGGAGGGAGGTAGTGTGACCTTCCACGCGTTACACTCTCCCGGTGAGAATCTGCGCTGCCAGGCTGGCTGCCGGCTGGCTGCACATGTGTCGGAGGAAAACATGTGACAGTCTCCGGCCTCCCGGACCAACAGTAGGGGGGAGTGCGCAACAACCAGGAAGGGGGTTGGGAATTGGCATAACGACTAACAGTGGGATGGGAGAAAAATCGGAAAAAGGAGGGGGGGGAAAAGATAATAATAGAAAGTACTTCTAGTAGGTGCTTCATTCTAAATGTATTGGGTCAAATCTCTTAGTACTTCTAGTAGGTGCTTCATTCTAAATGTATTGGGTCAAATCTCTTAGTACTTCCAGTAGGTGCTTCATTCTAAATATATTGGGTAAAATCTCTTAGTACTTCTAGTAGGTGCTTCATTCTAAATGTATTGGGTCAAATCTCTTAGTATTAGTAGGTGCTTCATTTTAAATATATTTGGCTTAGTTATTCTATTAAGCTAAGGCCAAAGCCCTTAGCTCCGATTATAATTTGGTCAAATGTCCCCAAAAAAGTGTATTATTTTTTTTTTACCCAGGGACAGTGCACATTAATGAACATCTTCAGTTTCCACATCAATGTAAATGTGCCAGACTAATGGGCTCGTTCTCATCTGTAGTCCCTGCCTACCATGCATGTCTTGGGAGGAAACTGGAGTACCCAGAGGAAACCCACGCAAACACAGGGAGAACATGCAAACTACACCCTGCTAGGGTTTGAACCCAGGACCCTCTTGCTGTGAGGCAGCAGTGCTAACCACTGTGCCACCGTGCCGCCCTAAGAAAATGCCTAATGTTTAGAATCTATACATTCTAATGATTTCAGTTCTCTGACTGGGATCAAATAAAACTGCTGTTATAAAACATTGAAAAGGAAACATTGTTGCTATAAAACCTTGTAAAGTAAACAT
>NC_140180.1:105664430-105799430 GCF_963971535.1 Notolepis coatsorum
TAGGTCAGTTAGTACACGTTATAGGTCAGTTAGTGCACGTTATAGGTCAGTTAGTGCACGTTATAGGTCAGTTAGTGCACGTTATAGGTCAGTTAGTACACGTTATAGGTCAGTTAGTACACGTTATAGGTCAGTTAGTGCACGTTATAGGTCAGTTAGTGCACGTTATAGGTCAGTTAGTACACGACACATTATAGGTCAGTTAGTGCACGTTATAGGTCAGTTAGTGCACGTTATAGGTCAGTTAGTGCACGTTATAGGTCAGTTAGTACATGTTATAGGTCAGTTACTACACGTTATAGGTCAGTTAGTGCACGTTATAGGTCAGTTAGTACACGTTATAGGTCAGTTAGTGCACGTTATAGGTCAGTTAGTGCACGTTATAGGTCAGTTAGTACACGTTATAGGTCAGTTAGTACACGTTATAGGTCAGTTAGTGCACGTTATAGGTCAGTTAGTGCACGTTATAGGTCAGTTAGTACACGTTATAGGTCAGTTAGTACACGTTATAGGTCAGTTAGTGCACGTTATAGGTCAGTTAGTACACGTTATAGGTCAGTTAGTGCACATTACAGGTCAGTTAGTGCACGTTATAGGTCAGTTAGTACACGTTATAGGTCAGTTAGTGCACGTTATAGGTCAGTTAGTGCACGTTATAGGTCAGTTAGTACACGTTATAGGTCAGTTAGTGCACATTACAGGTCAGTTAGTGCACATTACAGGTCAGTTAGTACACGTTACAGTTAGTACACGTTATAGGTCAGTTAGTACACGTTATAGGTCAGTTAGTACACGTTATAGGTCAGTTAGTACACATTATAGGTCCGTTAGTGCACGTTATAGGTCAGTTAGTGCACGTTATAGGTCAGTTAGTACACGTTATAGGTCAGTTAGTACACGTTATAGGTCAGTTAGTGCACGTTATAGGTCAGTTAGTACACGTTATAGGTCAGTTAGTGCACGTTATAGGTCAGTTAGTACACGTTATAGGTCAGTTAGTGCACGTTATAGGTCAGTTAGTACACGTTACAGTTAGTACACGTTATAGGTCAGTTAGTACACGTTATAGGTCAGTTAGTACACGTTATAGGTCAGTTAGTGCACGTTATAGGTCAGTTAGTGCACGTTATAGGTCAGTTAGTACACGTTATAGGTCAGTTAGTACACGTTATAGGTCAGTTAGTGCACGTTATAGGTCAGTTAGTGCACGTTATAGGTCAGTTAGTACACGTTATAGGTCAGTTAGTACACGTTATAGGTCAGTTAGTGCACGTTATAGGTCAGTTAGTGCATGTTATAGGTCAGTTAGTACACGTTATAGGTCAGTTAGTACACGTTATAGGTCAGTTAGTGCACGTTATAGGTCAGTTAGTACACGTTATAGGTCAGTTAGTGCACGTTATAGGTCAGTTAGTACACGTTATAGGTCAGTTATGGCGCCTTTAAGAGTGTGACTACTATGGGATGCTGTTGACGTTACGGGCAGAGCACGCGCTAATACAAAGTAGTGTGATCTGTGATTTGTGACAGGAGACTGAAGTAAAGGAGTTGTTGTTCCGACATTGAAACTGTGTGCGTGTACCGTCTTTCCACACACAACATTTGGCGACGAGGATGGCTGGATTTAGCCTTCCCCCACCCGATGTTTCTTGCAGTGCCCGGGGAACCCACAGTGCCATGGACACGGTGGTTGACAGGTTTTAATGCCTACATTGAGGCACTGGGATTCTCCGACGATGAGCTTCACACCAAGCGAAAGGCGGCTTTCCTCTTCCACCTGGTGGAAGAGGTCTATATGACATATTGGTCTATTATGTAATTTGTCAAGTAATTGGTCAAGCATATTATTATATACTTATTGTTATGTGTCTTGTAAGCCCATATGGGCTGGGAATACACCTGTATGTAAGACACGAAAATAAAAAACATCAAATCAAATCAAATCAAATCCACCTTCCCTGTCGCGGCTCCTTCGCATCTCGGGCCCTGACACCCACAGAAAAGCGGTACTCTGTGGGTGAACGTGAGGCTTTGGCCTGTGTGTGGGCATGCGAAAGATGGCACATGTATGTCTATGGCCGTCATTTCGCCATCAGGACAGACCACCATGCCCTCACAACAGTGCTCTCGGCGTTGGGTTCGGGTCACAAGCCACTCCGACTCCATCGCTGGGCGGAACATCTCCGCCAGTACCATTATTCTATGACCTCATCCTCACGCCAGGCAGAGACAACGTTTTTGGCAGACCTCCTTTCTCACTCGTGCAGCAATGGGGAGCCAGTGCAGGTCCCTAAGAAGTTACTTTGAGATCAAGCGGGCCGCTGCGTTCTGAATGAGTTGAAGAGGCTTGGTGGCAGTGGCCGGGAGGCCAGCATGCAGTGTGTTGCAGTAGTCGAGGCGGGAGATGACTGTTGATTGGACGAGGAGTACAAGGAAGAAAGTACAAGGAAGACAAGGAAGGCACATACGTGATGTTAACCCTTTCACTACCACACTACCAAATGGTTAACCCCTTCACTGCAACAATACAGAAGGTTAACCCTTTCACTGCCACACGACAAAGGGTTAACCCTTTCACTACCACACAACAGAACGTTAACCCTTTCACTACCACACTACAGACGGTTGTGTTGTGTGTGGAAAGACTATACGAATGCACGACAGTTTCAATGTTGGAACAACAACTCCTTTACTTCAGTCTCCTGTCACAAATCACAGATCACACTACTTTGTATCAGTGCATGCTCTTCCCGGAACGTCAACAGCATCCCATAATAGTCACACCCTTAAAGGCGCCATACCCACTATCTAAATATACAGCTAGCCCTGCGTAACCAGAACATAACATCCCCCTCCCCCCTCAAAATGAACCAACAGCATACCCCCCCCCAAACATTTCTAAAGATAATCAAAATGGCAAAACATCAAGATCCAATCACCAAGTGCACCTTGACTATATGGAACAGAGTAGTAAAAACACACAAATTGGAGAAGCAGTCAGGGGTTCTGAGATGGGTAGCACATGACAAGA
The DNA here is from genome assembly GCF_963971535.1 of Notolepis coatsorum. NCBI lineage: Eukaryota > Metazoa > Chordata > Actinopteri > Aulopiformes > Paralepididae > Notolepis > Notolepis coatsorum. Next base: position 105,667,462 of record NC_140180.1, read on the forward strand.
GATTCAAGCCAGGGAGGTTGGACCATGGATTCAGGAGGTGGGAAAGGGGGGGGGGGGGGGGGGGCAACAGCGATATGCAAAATGATAGAGAAGGGGGAAATGCAGACCCTACAAAAATTAAAGGAGAAATTTGGACTAGAAAACAGGGACCATTTCAGATATCTACAGGTTAGAGATTACTACAATAAAGAAATAAGAGGAGACAATGACGAAGAACAGAATGGAATAATCGAGATGATAGTATGGGCATACGAAGGGGGGAAAGGAAGGGTAATATCAGCACTGTACCGGGCTATAATGAACAGCAAGGGACACACAACCGATTATATAAGGGAGAAATGGGAGAGAGAAATAGAGATAGGAATAACAGGGAAGGAATGGGGTAACATATGCGAGGTGCAACATTCAACAACAGGATCGAGGGTATGGAAAGAATTTGGATGGAAAAACATAATCAGATTCTTTATAACTCCAGAGTTGAAGGGAAAGTATGCACCAACACAAAGGACATGCTGGAGGATGTGTGGGAAGGAGGGGGCAAATCACACGCACATATTCTGGGGATGTCAGAAGCTGAAGGGGTATTGGGAGGAGATAGGGGAGGCAATGACCAGAATAATAGGATACGGGTTACCACAAACGGGACTGGTGCTTTACTTAGGGGACCTGACGCACAAGGGAATACAAGGGGGGGACAAGTATTTAATAAAGATAATGTTGATATCGGCCAGAAAAGCAATAACGAGACTGTGGTACAAAGAAGATCCACCAACAATAGCACAATGGGTAGGAATAATAGAGGAGATACAGGATATGGAGAGGATAACACACATGCTGAGGCTACAGGAAGAGAAATTTGGGGAAAGATGGGGAAAGTGGGAGGATTATAAGGGGAACGAAAACGACATCACAGAGGAGGAACCAAATGCAACACAAGAGGGCGAAGGGTAAAGGAGGAAAGAGGTTCAAGGGGGGTCTCTGAACCCGTGTCACACACCTTTGCTTTAGTTAGTTTTTTCTATTTTTATTTCTGTTGGGTATGACAATTGTTTTATGTTTTTTGTACTTTATTATTTAGGTCTGTTTAACAGTGTTGTTTTATTGTATGTTTATTTTTAATTTCATGAATGTACCCGTATATGTATGTCGATATGTTATGGATGTCAATATAAATGTTATGTTGTATGTACATAAATGTTGAATAAAAATTTAAGTTTAAAAAAAAAATTGCAAAACATCCTTACAGCATGAACAGTAGAAAATGCTAAATCTACCAAGGCAAGAGTCTGTGAGGGAAACTAAACTACGAATGGTAGACATAGCCTTGGGTCCGGCACCACAGCCTCCTGGCGTGGCGCTGCAGGAAGTGGGACAGGGGCGGGGGTGGGCCAGGATCAGTGGCCATGGGGTATGGGAATGGTGACAGGGCTTGTGCCATGACCGTGTGGTCAGAGAGGGGTGCTGGGACTTTCCTCAGCCTACTAGCATGCCACCGCGAGCCAACATCGAGCAGGAATGTGGCGGGCCGAGGAGGCGTCTGACCTGTCTGGGCTGGGACCAGAACAAGGCCAACTTGTTTTGTCGGTGTGGCCGTCGAGCCCTGACCCAGTCGGAGACCTGAAGAGACGGTGGCCTTGCCCTACGCCTCTTGTCAACCTTCTCCTTCATCTCCCGCTGCCATGCGGCAACAGTCTCTCGGATTTGGGTCAGGGAGGGTCTGGGGAATTTTCCATTTGGTGCTCGGAGCTTGTGCAATGGCAGTTCCACTTCTCTGCCAAGCATCAGAAATGCTGAGACATTCCAGTGGTGGAGTGTTGGCTCGCTCCGTAGTGCAGCAAGGTGTGGTTGAGTGTTGCTCTCCGGTTATGCAAGTTCAAGTTCAAGTTCAAGTTTCTTTAATAGTTGTCATACAGAAGTACAGAATACTTTTATACAAAATGCTTCTTACTGTTACGCTCCAGAGACTGTGCAAGACAAGATAAGTATGAAATAAAATAACATAGTATAGCATGTAAATTAGAAGTAAAAAAAATGAGGTCACAGTGTTCAGTATAGACATATGTACAATGTTCGATGCAGAATAGACGTAACTGAGTTACCATATAATATACAATACTATGCAGTGTACTAATATACAATACTATATAGTGCAAGGCAGAAATGGGATGAGGTGCAATTTAGGTACAATTTACAGTAGGTGTACGAGTTGTAGTGCAAATCCTTTATCAATAAATATAAAGTGTGTTTGTGTGATCTAAAGTGTGGAGAGTGGGTGCTGCAGTGTGTTGTTTGTTTAAGTGAGTGTGTGCGTGTGGGTGTGTGTGCTGTGTGCATTTGATGGTTGTTGCATAGTGTTTATTGTTCGTTTAGCAGCCTGATGGCCTGGGGATAGAAGCTTCTTCTGAGTCTTTCTGTGCTCGCCTTAAGACTCCGGTATCGCTTGCCTGACCGCAGCAGTTCAAAGAGGCAGTTGTTCGGGTGGCTGGAGTTCTTGATGATTCTCTTAGCCTTCCCCCTGCACCGCTTGTTGTAAATGTTCTGGAGGGTGGGAAGCCCCCCTCCAATTGTGCGTTCGGCTGAACGTGTCACTCTTTGTAGTCTGCTACGGTCTTGTGCAGTGCTATTCCCAAACCAGGAGGTGATGTTGCCAGTCAGGATGCTCTCTATTGTACATGAGTAGAAGTTCCTAAGGATCTTCTGACTGACTTGGAACTTCCTTAGGCGCCTGAGGAAGTAGAGGCGTTGTCGTGCCTTCTTCACAACACTGTCAATGTGTGTGGTCCATGTCAAGTCCTCGGATATGTGGGCTCCGAGGTACTTGAAACTGTTCACTCTCTCAACCGGTGCCCCGTCGATGCTGAGGGGGCTGTAGTCCTTGACCCCCGACCTCCTGAAGTCCACAATCATCTCTTTTGTTTTGCTGACGTTCAGGGAGAGGCAGTTCTCCTGACACCACTGTGACAGATTCTCTACCTCTTCCAGGTAGGCCCTCTCGTCGTTGGCAGAGATCAGGCCCACCACTACTGTGTCATCAGCAAATTTGATGATTGTGTTGTTGTTCCGCTGTGCCACGCAGTCATGTGTGTACAGGGAGTAGAGGAGGGGGCTCAGAACACAGCCCTGGGGGCCCCTATGTTGAGCGTGATGGATGAGGAGGTGCAGTTGCCTGCTCTTACCACCTGGGGTCTGCCCGTCAGGAAGTCCAAGACCCACTGGCAGAGGTCATAGTTCAAGCCCAGGTCCCTGAGCTTGGCTATGAGTTTGGAGGGGACTATGGTATTGAATGCTGAGCTGTAGTCGATGAACTGCATTCTCACATAGTTCCCCTGCCTCTTGTCCAGGTGTGATGCTGCTGTGTGCAGCACATGGGCTATGGCGTCCTCCGTGGACCTGTTGGGGCGATATGCAAATTGCAGGGGGTCCAGGTTGATGGGGAGGGAGGAACAGATGTAGCCCTTCACTAGCTTCATAAAGCACTTCATGGCTATGGAGGTGAGGGCTACAGAAATAAACCGACATAATGCTACCTGCCCCGACGAGATCCGTGACTCCGTTGCGATACAGATGAATTATCTTCTCAAAATAGTATAAGTGGCTATCTTTTATGGTATTTTACCACTGGTTGAAAACCACTGCTGTAGATCACTGCTGGTACGTGCGCTGGGGTGGCAAGCCTTTATCGCTACCGGGGAACATAGGACCCGGGGAACATAGACCTTTATTTCAGCATTTGGCGAGCCTTTATTGCTACCGGCGAACATAGGACCCGGGGAACATAGGACCTTTATTTCAGCGGGGAACATAGGACCCTTTTTTTGTTCGGGAGCGTTCAGGAGCGGGCGGGACCAGGGAACATAGAACCTTTATTTCGGGAGGGGGGAACATAGGACCCTTTCTTTAAAAAAAAGCGGGGAACATAGGACCCGGGGAACATAGGGATGACCCCCTCAGCGTGATTTTTTTACCCTGGTGGTTTTTTTTTTTTTTTTTTTAGTGTTTATCGCTTTTCTGGTCAAGCATGACCGACAGATACAGGGTGAAACGAGATATAGATCAGGGGAAGACATTCTGGCAAATGACGGCGGGTCCGGGAATTGAACTCGAGTCCACCAGATCCGTGACGCAGCACGGTTTTCCCCGACGCAGAAATAGCGCCGAGATATGCGGTGAGCTACTGGAGCCCCCTACCCTGGTGGTTCTTAGGGGGCCATGTCGTTTAGTATTGTTGAGAATTTGGTTTTGAAACCAAGCCATGTTTCTTCAATCCGTGTACCACTGAGTCCAGGCTCTCCAGTTCTAGGTTAAAGGCCTCGCTAGAGTAGGTTTTGAGGTCTCTAGATGTGACTGTTTTGTGGTACAGAATATCATATAATGATCGCTTAACCCGCATGCTATAACCCCTTTATTGGAGATCCTGGACTTGTCAGAGGTCCGAATGAGGTCAATGGTAGTCTGTGTTGATTCACATACACGTGTGGGTTGGGTGATTAGCTGGCTGAAGCCATGCAAATCGCAAAACCTACTGAAAGACTTGAAGACGGGTGCATCTTTTCATTGCATATCCGTGTTCCAGTCTCCAATAAGTATTTTCTCTACATCCTCAACTCCAGCTAAACACTCGTCAAGTATATCATAAAAGCCACTATGATCTGGCGGTCTGTAGATTGAGCCAACTAGTACGGATTGTATCCAGAACAATACCTGGACACTAACGTTAGCTAACGTTAGCCAGCCGAATTGTTTACATGACGATACCTGGACGCTAACGTCCCTGACATCAAGCTAACTGTACACAGTGTTTAATGAGAGATGGTAGATACAATACACCAAGCTAACTGTACACAGTGTTTAATGAGAGATGGTAGATTCAATAGACCAAGCTAACTGTACACAGTGTTTAATGAGAGATGGTAGATTCAATACACCAAGCTAACTGTACACAGTGTTTAATGAGATGGTAGATTCAATACACCAATCTAACTGTACACAGTGTTTAATGAGAGATGGTAGATTCAATACACCAATCTAACTGTACAGTGTTTAATGAGAGATGGTAGATTCAATACACCAAGCTAACTGTACACAGTGTTTAATGAGAGATGGTAGATTCAATACACCAAGCTAACTGTACACAGTGTTTAATGAGAGATGGTAGATTCAATACACCAAGCTAACTGTACACAGTGTTTAATGAGAGATGGTAGATTCAATACACCAAGCTAACTGTACACAGTGTTTAATGAGATGGTAGATTCAATACACCAATCTAACAACTCTTATATGTTGTGTAGACGTACTTGATGTGGTGGGCGCTAACCAGGGCCGCCTCAGGGTGTGTGCGAGCAGTGCGGTCGCACAGGGCCTCGCGGGAAGGGGGGCCCCGCAAAAAAAAAAAAATATATATATATATATATTTCTTTTATTAATTTTTTTTATTTTATTTTTTAATTTTTTTTTAATTTTTTTGCGAGGCCCCCCTTCCCGCGAGGCCCTTTTTCATCACAGACCTAAAATCTAGTTTTGCTTATATGCTTATATATTTCACATTAGACACGTTTGTAGAATGTGTCTGACTTCCTGCCTCTGCGGCTCTGCAGACTGCAGTTTTCCGGTTTATGCGGATTTGCTGCTCTACAGATTTTAGGATAGTGTTTCCGGCCCGTCCGCCGACCGCCGTAATACCAAATAGAAGAAGAAGACACACGAGGTAGATAATTCAGCGCTATTCAGAGGAGCGAGGCGAGTGGATGTCTTTTCAAAAGAAGGAGAAGAGAACTTGTGAGCAGATAAATCTGTTAGGCAGCAATACGCCGAAAGGTGTCCAGTCTGCCGGAAAGTACTCTAAGAAGAAGAAGAAGAAATTACACCGTGGGCCAAGAAAGTCTCCTTCCAACTTTACCATTGGCGCCGCGTTGATACTGCGTTATGGTGAGTCAACCTATGATTATATTCCCGCCGTGGACCTGACCTATCTCTCTTTCTCTCTCTCTGGAGCCAAACTGGTCGACTAGCTAATATAGTACTACTAGTAGCTAACGGTGTGTGCCTGGTGAGAGCACCTGGCTGTATGTAGCCGCATAGCTTGCAGAACGCAGAAGCAAGCTATGCGGCTACATACAGCCAGGTGCCTGATTGAGCTAACTGTTAGCCAGTTAGCTGTTTAGCGTCAGCTGGGAACGTTCGTTTGATGCTATCAGTTAGCCTTAAGAATAGCAGGCCCTGGCACTCTGACTACGACATCATCTTTGACAGAAGATGTAGTCGGGCCTGCACCATGACAAGGCTCTGGCCATAGCTTATTTGTCCCGACAGCGAGAGGCCTTTCGTCAACGTGGAGACCTGTGTTGCGGCCTTTCGCCCTGCGTTCCTCGTGCAGGTAAGATGTCATGACATTACCCCACTCTTCCTTCCTTCCCCTCCCGAATGTTTTGTTAATAACGATGTTTTTTTCCAGGCAAAACATATGCTACTTCACAACATTTGGAGATACGACATGTGCTGTGTGTGAATGGTCGTTTGTGTAGCTTGGGTAGCGTTGGGCCGTTGGCCAAAGCTGTGTGTGGCCTGGTGTCACAGTACCTGGCTAGCCTATTTAGCTGATGTCGGCCATTGGTTCCTTGCTGCTTTGGTTTCTCTGGTATAGACCCTCTTCTTGTTGGATTTAAGTGTTGATCTTTGTCTTTTTGGATCTCTCATACATGCTCTAGTCTCTCTCTAACACACACACACATGACAAACACACATGTTCTCTCTCTCTCTCTCTCTCTCTTTCTAACACACACAGTCTGCCTATGGCGGCCTTTCTCGATGGCTAGGCTGTGCTCAAGGATCTTCAGTCACAGTGCTCAGGTATTCTGCCACTGTGTACTCTCTGTTTAGGGCCAAATAGCATTTCAATTTCTTTCCAATGTGTCTCTCTCTCTCTCTCTCTCTCTCTCTCTCTCTTGGATTTAAGTGTTGATCTTTGTCCTTTTGAATCTCTCATACATGCTCTAGTCTCTCTCTAACACACACACACATGACAAACACACATGTTCTCTCTCTCTCTCTCTCTCTTTCTAACACACACAGTCTGCCTATGGCGGCCTTTCTCGATGGCTAGGCTGTGCTCAAGGATCTTCAGTCACAGTGCTCAGGTATTCTGCCACTGTGTACTCTCTGTTTAGGGCCAAATAGCATTTCAATTTCTTTCCAATGTGTCTCTCTCTCTCTCTCTCTGTACACTGTATATTGACTGTAGAACGGGAGCTCTCTCTCGCTCTCTCTTTTGCTATATGTTGACTGTATCATGCCCCGCCTCGGGCAGCGCTATTATTTAAGAATATGTTGACTGTATAAAAAAAAATATATATATCTCGCACAGGGCCTCGCATTTCTCCCAGGCGGCCCTGGCGCTAACGTTACATTTGTTCCTAATGTGTGCTCAGTGCTCAGTATATTGCGGTGTGTGATGATGACACGACACACAAGAGTAGTATTTATTTGTATTTTCAGGGTGTATCAGCGCCTACAGTCTGAAAATACAAATAATTATTTGTGTCGTGTCATCATCACATACCGCAATAGTGAGCACACATTAGGAACAAATGTAACGTTAGCGCCCACCACATCAAGTACGTCTACACAACACATGCATTTGTGACTACTAGGCTGGATTACTGCAATGCACTTTATATAGGGGTGAGTGGATCCTCGGTGGCTCGCCTTCAGATGGTGCAGAGCGCCGCTGCGCGTCTTTTAACTGGCACTCGTAAATATGACCACATCTCACCGATTTTATTTTCACTCCACTGGCTCCACGTGCACTTTAGGATTCATTTAAAAATTCTTTCATTTGCTTTTAAAGCTCTTCATGACCTTGCCCCACCCTACCTCTCTGAGCTGTTGCAGGTCTATACACCTTTTCGCTCTCTCAGGTTAGCTGACCAGCTGCTCCTAGTAGTGCCTACAACTAGGCTTAAACTCAGGGGAGACCGTGCCTTTTCCATTGTCGCCCCCAAAATGTGGAACGAGCTGCCTCTGCAGATTAGGCAGGCCTCATCACTGCCCCGTTTCAAAGGCCTCCTTAAGACCCACCTTTTCTCTCTGGCTTTCGACACCATGTAGCTTGTTGATTTTATGATCTTATTGTCTTACTGTGTTGTTGTTGTATCGTTTTGTTACTGTGTCCTTTGCTTATATTTTTTAAAGGGGCTATGTACTATAAATGTCATTTTTCAGTCTCTAGCATTGTATTATAGTAATAGGAGTTCGTATCAATGTGTTTTAGTGTCTAAATACCATATTGGCGGATTGCTCTGTTTCAGCTCAGCCCCTTTCCTCCTCCAGTAAATCAGGCCATTTTTATTTGAACGGCCGATATACGTCATACGCCGCTGGGTGATGCGATTGGCTCTGTGGTTGGAGCTAATGCCTGCCCCCATTCTACCTAGACTAGACAGCGAGTGGAGGAAGCCACTTCCTCAGCTGCGAGGCGGAGTGGGGCCTGTGCGCTCTGGAGGGAGAGAAAGGAAGAGAGAGCCGAGAGGGAGAGAAAGGAGAGAAAGGAAGAGAGAGGGAGGGAGGGAGAGAGAGAGATGGAGAGAGAGGGGGCACTTGGGGGGGGTACCTGCCGGCCGCGCGCCACACGGGAGATTGAAAGAAAGAAAAAAAGAAAAAACACAAGCTGCCGCGTCTCATCACCGAGAGCCGAGAGGGAGAGAAAGGAAGAGAGAGGGAGGGAGGGAGAGAGAGATGGAGAGAGAGGGGGCACTTGGGGGGGGGGGGGGTACCTGCCGGCCGCGCGCCAAACGGGAGATTGAAAGAAAGAAAAGAGAAAAAGAAAAAACACAAGCTGCCGAGTCTCATCACCGAGAGCCGAGAGGGAGAGAAAGGAAGAGAGAGGGAGGGAGGGAAGGAGAGAGGGGGCCTTGCCTGTCTTTTTTCTCTCTCTCTCTCTCTCTCTCTCCCACCCCCTCCCTCTCTCTCTCTGCCGCGCGCGGACTCATCACCGAGAGGGAGAGACAGGAAGAGAGAGGGAGGGAGGGAGAGAGGGGCCTTGCCTGTCTTTTTTTTCTCTCTCTCTCTCTCCCACCCCCTCTCTCTCTCTCTGCCGCGCGCGGACTCATCACCGAGAGGGAGAGAAAGGAAGAGAGAGGGAGGGAGGGAGAGAGGGGGCCTTGCCTGTCTTTTCTCTCTCTCTCTCTCTCTCTCTCTCTCTCTCTCTCTCTCTCTCTCTCTCTCTCTCTCTCTCTCTCTCTCTCTCTCTCTCTCTCTCTCTCTCTCTCTCTCTCTCTCTCTCCCCCCCTCCCTCCCTCCCTCTACCAGTGCAGACTGTGGACTGACTGTCACTCAAAGTGCTTATGAGCGGAGCCAGGCCATAACAGCCTGATTTCTTGAGGCTGAAAAATGATGGTTTTGAGTACTTGATTAGAAATATAAAACAATGAATTTTTTTGAAAAAAACCTTACAAATGTCTTCAATAGACTAACAGGAATTGTGTAAAGTTGCCCAAATAGTGCTAGGAATAGCAGTACATAGCCTCTTTAAGTACTCTGATCTATTTAAATTTGTATTGCTGCCTATGTTTACCTTTTTTTTCCTTCTCTTTTTTGGTACTCTTGTTTTTTTTATCTATTTTTAGTGCTGCTTATAGTTTTTAATATGCTCCCTCTGTACAGCACTTTGTGCCCCTGTGGCTGTTAAAGCGCTTTATAAATAAAGTTGGATTGGATTGGATTGGAACATATACGAGTTGTTTGTAGGTCGGAAATGATGGAATAGATTTACCAACAAAAAAGGTGTTTAACCTGCTCATACCTTATTAAAAGCGTGGGGCAGGAGCAGCACGGATAACTTGGTTCTGCATGTATCGTGCTTCCATTCAAACGACGGCAACACATGTGACGTCAAGTCTCACTCGCGTGATACTTCCTCTCTAGATACTCTTCAATACCTGGCCAGGGTACTCCTGGGTCCTAGTATTTTATGTTAATAAAATTGCATTTATCTTTAGTCCTAATTCTGTCACTGTTTGATGTTACAAAGAAGGGTGTATCCGAAAGCTGTCTACAATATTTGTAACATGTGATGAAAAAGTAAACAAATAATTAACTGTATTATACATTTGATAATGATGAATAGGCTTCACTTTAGATTAGGGCACACAATAGCATCTGCAAATGATTTATAGATGTTTTATGAATGTCTTAACAAATCATTTGTTGAACATGAAAAATAAATGGAGATACAGTATAGTCGTTTTTTCATATCAATTTTTCAAAGCATCTACAAATGTGTTACTACACATTAAACAACATTATTTAATGATGAACAAATCAAGTACAAACAATGTTGATAATGAGTTATAAATAATGTAGAACTAATCTGTAAATGTTATACAAATATAGTTATAAATGATTTAATAATCATTTATGAATGTATATAAATGGTTTGTCCATGATTAGTTCATTATCCACTAATGCGTTATAAATACTTTGTAAAGGTTATACAAATATAGTTATAAATGATTTAATAATCATTTATGAATGTATATAAATGGTTTGTTCATGATTAGTTCATTATCTACAAATACCCTATAAATGTATTATAACAGGGTGTTATTATAAAGTGCTACCAAAGCTTGTTGGATAAATGGCAAGCATGGGAATTGGAACGGCAGAATCTCCCTGACATTCACTTTCCTCGCTGTTATCTACCTCGATCAATGCAGCCATTTCAGAATCCCACCTGCATGTTTTCTGTGATGCCTCAGAGCGTGTATACGGTGCTGTTGCCTACCTTCAGACCACAGACAAACATCACCACACCCATGTCAGCTTCATCATGGCCATAGCCCCTAAATGGCAGTTATCCATCCCTCGTCTTGAATTGTGTGCAGCCCTATCAGGTGCACAGCTGGCTAACCTCTTCAGTTCTGAACTCACTATCCCACTACAGTCAGTGACCCTCTGGACAGATTCTACAACTGTCTTATCATGGCTAACATCCGACTCATGTCGCTACGAGGTGTTTGTTGGCACAAGAGTAGCTGAGATTCAGACACTGACCGACACAAAGAGCTGGAGATATGTCGACTCAAAGAGCAATCCAGCTGATGATTTAACACGGGGTAAAACCCTCCTTGAACTTTCTCAGCCACATAGATGGCATCAAGGCCCTCCATTCCTCTTGATGCATACCGAATGCTGGCCAGCCAATCCAGCTGTGCTTGCTGGATCAGAACCTGTGGAGGAACTTAGGAAGTCAATGTTCTGTGGCACAGTGATGTCTAACACAAACCTCCTTGACCCGAACAAGTACAGCAGCTGGGATGATCTCATAGAGGAAACAATTAATATGCTTCATGGGGCGGCAGATCACAACTCAAACTTGGCCCAATGCTATATAAATCTCCTGCAAAGGGCCCAATCCGAGTGTTTTCCTGAGGAGTTCAATGCCCTCAAAACAAACAAATCCATTCCAAGAAGTTGCAAACTACTCCCACTGTCTCCTAAATATGACCCGGATCTTGGTCTTATTAGAGTGGGAGGTCGACTTCGAAGGGCTGCTGAGTCCCTCGACCAGTACAGCATCCATCCGATTATATTGGACCCTAAACATCCCATAACCAAACTCATTATTAAGCATTATGATGAGAAACTGCTCCACCCAGGTTGTGAGCGCGTTCATGGGGAACTGAGACGCAGGTACTGGATCCTGCGAGGTCGCCAAGCCATTCACCAACATCAGCACCAATGTCGAGACTGTCAGAGATGGAGAGCAAATCCAGTCATTCCCAAAATGGCAGACCTTCCTCCAGCCCATCTTAGACTGTTTAAGCCCCCCTTCTGGTCCACAGGCATAGACTGTTTTGGGCCTTTCACTGTCAAAATTGGTCGCCGCACAGAGAAAAGATGGGGACTGTACTCTTTAAGTGCTTAACAACACGGTGTATACATATTGAGCTGTGTTAACAGAATTCGACTATAGGGCGACAATAATGTGGTCAAGAGGCATGGTTTCTATCTTGAGCCCTTAATCGGTGTGGTTTATTATTCACATGGAAAGCAGCAGTTCTACAAGTCTTCTCTCACTGAGAGACATGGGGGGAGAGAAAGAAGGGGGAGGAGACACAGCTACTTATACTCGCCACCTGGTAGTACTCCAGAGTGTCTCCGCCTAGAACGCCCTCTAGTGGACACAGATATATATGCAGGTAGACAGACACTAGTGTGAACAGTTACATATGCAGTTAGACAGTTACTAACAATCCTACACAGAGCCTCTACCTTCAACACTCCCACTTAGGGTTTAGCATACTGGCTGACTTGTTGGAAAAACATTTTACAAAGGAAATAATATAATCACAAAAACATCAACAGGGTATGACAGTCAATTTCTTCACATTAAACATGACCTTTGCAAATCCCTTCAATTTGAATTTGAAACAGGTTTCCTCATAGTGTCTGCTACCCTGTCGTCCATCGGACAGTAAACCGGTGTCATTCTTTCTTCTCTGATGACATACCCGATGAGATGATATTTTCTATAATGGCATGTTTACATCTATATTGACACATTGGGTTCCTAGCAATCACAATGGTCCCCTGGGTGCCCCTCATAAACAACAGTCTCCATATATACACAATGTCCATCATTTTTAAATGGTGTTGACAGAACGCCCCTCATCTTCAAAAACACCATATTCGGTATGAAGGATACATTTCAATTACCTACTGCACCTTGAGCAATATATTCATAACCTTATCTCCATCACTTCGAGCAGTTGCTCTAGATAAACACATTTTGCATTGTCATAGCTAGAAACATATACTCAGCTTCACAGGCTGATAGTATCGCTGTAGGCTTTAAGCCTTAAACCTTTGTTGTCTTTTCGGAAACACCGCTGTCCGTCTGCTTCAAACGGATTCTACTCCCTCAGCATTTAAGCAATTAGTCACCCTTCTTCATTATTTAAACATGGGGTACCCTCCTTCAGCATTTAAGCAATTTTCTACGAAACATACTTTGTATTTGCCGTGGCCTTCAATACCCTCCTGGATTGAATACAACCATTCCCCTCCCACTGTCTGTCTGCCCTCTGGTAACTTGGTTGAATACATCCATTTCCCTCCCACTGTATGTCTGCCCTCTTCGGGGGACAATGTGGCCTCTTAAGGTCGGGTTTACCCCACTGACTACTCTGTAGTAGTACTCAACAGGGGTAGGTGTACTGTCCTCCTCGTCACTCCCTTTCCTGGCAGAGTCTGTCAGATATTTTGGGGGTTTGTGTTCCCTTGAGGGATACCTCCCACTCCTTGGAGCACTTGACGTCACCCTCGGGTGCTCCTCGTCATCGCCCTCTGGGGGTTGCTGACTATCTGTCTGCACGACTGTACTAAGTACACTGGGTTGATGTGTCTCTGTTTCTACACACCTTGCTCTGGAGTCCAGCTCTGACTCCTGTCTGTGTCTCACTCTCACAGGTTGTCTTCGTGACAAACTTGACTAGCATGTGTTTCTGCACTCTCCCATCACCGGGATGATAAACTAGGAAAGCAGGGCTTCCTTTGTCGTGTCCTACGAAAAACCTTTTACATCCTTGGACTTGGGCTTTCCCCTGTCCTGTAGGTACGCATAACACACTGATCCAAATCGGTGCATTCTGGCTAGATTAAACTTCTTTCCTGTCAGCGCTGTATACGGGGGGGTGGTGCCCGAGTGTTTATTAAAGCACCTGTTTCTGGTGTAAGCGGCTTCTTGCACCGCATAATGCCACAGGCTCTTAGGTAAGTTACTATCTGCTAGCTTACACCTAGCCATTTCGAAAAGGGTGTGCCATTCCCTCTCTGCCACCCCGCTCTGGTGTGGGGGATATGGACGTGACGTGACGTCTCGTGTCTTATCTTATACCTTCTCAACAGTGATTGGAACTCTCTGACCTATAACTCGCTATTGATTGTTTGTACTAGTAACTAATGGTTAATGCTAGTAGAATAGACACAACGTGAGGTAATCACCATCCATTTTAAACCGGTTATTACCTAATGCTAACGTTAGCAGATAGACGCGAGACTGGTGCCGTTACAGCTTGTTAGCCTAATGCTAATGCTAACGTTAGCAGATAGACACGAGAGCCTAGGTAACGTTAAAGCAATGAGAGGTAGCGTTAGCAGAATAGACACAACGAGTCTCGTTAATGTTATTATTGATTGATTGATTGATTGAAAACGGTGTTTTACTCTGGCTTGCGCCTAGCTCGCGGACATAGCTATGGTGGAGCTCTCAGCTGTACACCAGCGGCCCGCGTCTTCCCACAGGGAGACAAGTACGAAATGCGCATGCACGCGTTACCGGCGTAGGGGGAAAACGAGCGTAGAGGGCTGGCCGATCGCTGGCCAATCAGAGCAAAGCGGAAGGGCATGTTGGTTGCTGAAAGTATTCACGCGCGCGAGGCAGCCCCCCCCCCCCCCCCCCCGCATCTCTCTCCCAGACCCGTCAATAGGTCACCCTAACCCTGCTACATTTCTACCCAATGTCAGGGTATTTTATAACGTTAGCGTTTCGCCGTTTCCTGACCAATATGCATACATTTTGTTCTTTTAATGAGCACATAATGTGAGTATAATGTGCAGCTGGTTGAAACGCTGGGATATTATGTATAAAATGTAGAAATGAATATGAACGGCCTCCTTCCCTCAGAGCGAGCCCGCACATAAAGTCACGCGGAAACAGCTGTTCCTGGAGGCAGTACTGTGATACGCATTTGCATTTCAGCGTCCTGCTACGCTCATAGCGAGGGGGGCGTAGTAGCGTAGGTCAGTGGCCAATCAGAGCGCAAAACGGGAACCCGGAAACACGAACGCGTTGGTAAAAGCATAGAGGCATCCAGTCCGGTACTAGCAGACTGACCAACAGCCTCAATCCACGGGCTGTCAGGCTGCTCAACGATCAACTTGCCGCCCCGCACTCCCCTCGCACCCCCCATCCCCAACCCCCGGTGACATAACTCCCACTTGTACATTACAACAATAACTGTGAACCGGACTTGCATTGCTGCACTATACACCAGACCACGTGAGCGGATCGGCGCGGCCGAGAAATCCGCTCTTCGCTCTTTAAAGCTTGGTCCGCTCCGCTAATCACTCATGTTGACCCCGCCCCCAAGTCGCTCTCCGCTCGCTCCCCGCTCACCTTGAATCGAGCGCTCCCCGCTCCCCGCGCCAGATCGCTCGGCAGTTTTTTTTCTTCTTTTTTTGGAGCATGGTGTAAATGAGCTCAAACTACAACAGTCTACACCCCCTGGGCCCCTTAACAATTGTTTGTATTGAGCCGCATTGTAATTGTAGCCATTCTGCAATGTTAAATAACGTTGTTTATCCATTCACTATCTCTATTAAGCGATGATAGGCTAGCCGAGCCACAATGCTATGGTCGCTGCCATTAACGTTAGCATGTAAGCTAACGTCAACAACAATGGCGTCGATATACTTTTTCTAACTAGAGTGAGTGTGGGCGTCTCTACAGTGACAAAGCCTGAACGAACAGCCTATCACAGGTTCACCCTTCTCATTGGTTGAAAATGGCCTTCATGTTTGTACATCGCCATCTGTTGCTTTGGCATTGTACTGCATGTATATATTACATCAGTGTTAAACCACTGTGAGCGGCCTGGAGTGGATTGGAGCGGAGGAGAACTCTCGCTCCGGACGTCGCGCCGACTCATTTTAAAACCCACTCCTCGCTCACGTCAAAACCGGCCGCTCCGCGCCCCGCGCCGCTCACGCTCCGATCCGCTCACATGCACTGCTATACACTATACACTATTCCATCCATTGCAAGCCAATGCCCCCCCCCCCTCCATCCATTAACTCAACTGGACTGTCACTGTACTATTTATTTGCACTAGCACTATTGCACTTGGGACATTGATATTATATTATTGATATTATAATTTTGTATATGCTATATTCAGTATGTTTGTATGCCAGTGGTGATGCTCTAAAAACTCAATATTATTTCATTGTACCAACAATGACAATAAAGATTCTATTCTATTCTATTCTATTCTATTCTATTCTATTCTATTCTATTCTATTCTATTCTATTCTATTCTATTCTATTCTGATCACTCAGATGGATCGGGATCATGACAGTGTACAGGAGCTCCCATCCTCTCCCTGTGGTTCAGGCTCCCTCACTGGTGGTGCTTTCTCCAGGATCATGACAGTGTACAGTAGCCTCCCCGTGGTTCATCACTGGGGGTGCTTTCCCTCACTGGGGGTGCTTCCTCCAGGAAAAGCTCCCAGTCTGGCTTGGTCACCGGCAGCTCCGTCTGGAAGTGGTTCCAGAACCTGGGGATCCAACAGAGTTATAGTCAAGAACATAGAAATGTAAAATATACTGTATATATATTTTTATAATGCAATATATTGAAGCCTTCAAACGGAGAACCATGTAAGTCTGTTTTGAAATTGTATCAATCCATATCGCTTGGGGGTGTAAATGTGACTCAACCAGAAGTATAGGCTGTCTTTAACTAATGTGTTGGATGATATAATATGTTGAAAAAACTAAGTTTACCTTTGAAAATCCAGATCCAATTTTTCACATGTCAGGAGAGATTTTTCAGTTTCTAACTTCCTGGTAGCACACTGAGTGAGAAGGCTTACTCTCAAAAAGCAGAGTAACCTAGAGTTTTTTTAGCATAGCATACCTGAACCAAACGGTAGAGATGGCTCAATAAGGCTGAGTCAAGTTCAACACATTTTTCAATGAGAGATAGTGACTCAAAATGTGCTATTCCAAATGGTCGAGCAGACTATGAAAGGGTTACAAATAAACAAATAAATAATTTAAATTATAAATTATTATTATTATTGTAGTGCTGTCAGGCGATTAAATAAATTAATCTAATTAATTACAGGATTTGTAATTAATTAATCTAATTAATCACATTTTAATCGCATAACCATTTTAGGCCTGATATTCTATATTCTATAATCATATTTGGCAGAATTCAGTACTGTATCTACAAAGCCTTCTGTTTAATCATCTTCCATTTATTCATTTGCTTAGATTTTTCAGGTCTGGTCAATTTTAGCATGGTGTTATTCACAGTCAAAGATACATTTTTTTTATTGATATTCTCATTTGGTTCATTACAATTTACTCAAGCCTAGTAACAGACACAATATTTCTGACACTGGGAATACATTCCCTGAGATCCATAGATGTCCCTAGAATCAGATACCAAGAACATGCAAATGTCCATATTAAAAAAAGGCTGTAAATGTGTATTCTACGTTCTTATGGAATGAATGAGATAAAAAAAAAAATATATATATTTAAGTAAATTTTCATAACGCGATAGTTTGCTGTGTAATTAATTAATCAATCTAATTAACGCAATAAACGGACAGCCCTAATTGTTTGTTTTAATTGTCACTTGGAATCATAAGTCACTAAAGTCAGTCATCGTTATTGTTTGCCTCAAATCCAAGCTGCCTGTTGAAAGATATGGCTGTTTTTTGTTAGACTATAAATGGTGAATTGTGTATGTAAATACCTTTATTCATGGTTTTTCCTAAACCTGGTTAGTTGTTAAAGTGGAACCACGATAACAGTCTGCCTCTGACTTGGGGGTGGTGGGGGCAGGAGGCTATTCCAGCTAAGACGTATCTTCTACACAACGTTATAGGATTTCTCTTCTAGGGGATAGGTGAGGTTGCTAGGCGACTTCAGATAGTGGGGCCGGTCGCCTAGCAACATAGAGCTACATTCCTTAAAAGATAACAAGTCAGGCGGCCAGGTAGCGCAGCGGACTAAGCGTCTGTCTACCACCACAGAGACAGTGGGATCTATGTTATAAGTTACCTGTGGTGGTAGGTCTCTGGTTATATGTTACCTGTGGTGCTAGGTGTCTGGTTATATGTTACCTGTGGTGCTAGGTGTCTGGTTATATGTTACCTGTGGTGGTAGGTCTCTGGTTATATGTTACCTGTGGTGGTAGGTGTCTGGGTCTCTGTGTATTCTGTTCTGGAAGCCGATGTACAGGTTGTCCCAGGGGAGTCCATTCAGCACCACGTATCGCATGACTCCTACCCTGTTTCTAGTCTGATAGACAGACAGACAAGATAGATGATAGATTCAATTAAATTCAATTATATAACCTAGATAAGAGACAGACAGACAGACAGACAGACAGACAGACAGACAGACAGACAGACAGACAGACAGACAGACAGACAGACAGACAGACAGACAGACAGACAGACAGACAGACAGACAGACAGACAGACAGACAGACAAACAGACAGACAGACAGACAGACAGACAGACAGACAGACAGACAGACAGACAGACAGACAGACAGACAGACAGACAGACAGACAGACAGACAGACAGACAGACAGACAGACAGAAAGACAGACAGACAGACAGACAGACAGACAGAGACGGCTGGCTGGCTGACTGGCTGGCTGGCTACTTGGAAAAAGTATCATGGTTTTTGAAAGCTAAAACACATTGGATTGTATTGGAACCTGGTGAGAGGATGCAGCACAGTTCCTCAATACTAAAGCGATCAGTGAAATTAAAAAGAAAAAAGAAAATAGTAAAAGGTAACGTTTTTTAAGAGTAGTATGTAATAATAGTTATATCTCATTACTGGCAATCCCGTCTCGCTTGACAGCGGGCCGATGGACTTCGCGCAGCGCTTGGCAGTCGAGACACGTCGCGCTCAGGTAGGACCTGCACTGGCAGGACCTGCACTGGCAGGCATTGGTACTGGCATGTTTGATACTGCGCGTTGTCTCGTGAGACGACCGGGCGATGTATTAGCGCGGGGGGCTGGGTGTTTGGATAAACGTGGTCATCATGACTCATTGTTGAATGTTTTTCCGAGTATCTTAGCACGCGCAGCTGGTGCTAATGCTACAATGTTTGGGGCGCCGTTTCCCATGTACCCCGCCGGGGCTGTCTTCACTCTTCCCTCCTCTTAACCATTCATGCTGACGGTCAATCGGTGTCTAATGTTGGGGGGTTTAGCTGAGGCTTATTTACCCTTTACATGGGTGGATGGGCTGACGACAGGGCTCAGGGCAGGTGTGCATTTGTGAATCTATGAATTGAAAATGGGGGACCCTGATGTAGACAGGACTAACGTTTTCTCTGGTCTGCATCCCCTTAACAATTGTGTGTATTGGGCTAGCCCATTCTGCAATATGTTAAGTTTTCGTTCATTCATTCATTTATCCCTTACACGGGTGCATGCACAGGTGTGCCGCAGTGGAGGTTATTGCATGACTACTAGTGGAGCAGTGCTTCACTAGTAATAGACTTTGGTCAGCAGCCGCCACTGGTGTTCCGTGCTTAGTGAAGCAGGTGGCATCGGTTCTTTGCCCTGACATGGTGGAACGGTATCCCGCCCGGCCGACGCCAAGAGGCGGGTCGGCCCGGCAGGTGGCTGGTGGGCTGATGAAGCTTATACCGCCGCAGTACAGAATTTAGCAGCAACTAACAACATTGCTCAATTGGCTGCTTTTCTGTAAAAAATGGTGTTGGGTGGTGGGGCCTTAGGGCCAGCCGACGTCAAAACCATCGCGCAAGGGTTTGAGGTTATTCAGTTTTTGACCCAGCCGCAAGCTATAACCGCAGGGAGGGCTAGGATGCTGTCAACGGTTGTTCACAGGCATCTTTGGTTGGAGCAATCTCCCCTTGAGGAGGGGAGGGGTCTCCTCCTCAGGGCTCCCCTCTCCGCGGGTGGACCTTGGTCTGTCCACGGGGGCGCGGGCGGTATTTGACCTGGGCTCCACGCCGCCCCACACCGCGCAGCCAGAGGTGAGAGCACAGCCCCCGGCCAGCGGCCATGTTTCCCCCGCCTGAGATACCCTGGACACAAAGAAAACAGGTGATCACAAGGTCGACAGCCTCGGCGGCCGAGGGATCGGCTATATTAGATGGGCACGCCCTAAAAAAACGTTGCCATCTAGCTGTGTCTAGCATGCTCTCCGGTTACTCCCCCCCGCTACGCTACGGGACTCAGGGCTCTGATTTGTCCCCTTTGGCTGCGGGCCACGTTCTTCCAGTGAAGCGCAAGCGGCCCCACATTTTGCTTCTCATGGAGACAGGGGCTGACACCCAGTTGCTAGCTAGGCCTGGGTCTGTCTATGAGAATGCTGTGCTCTCAAGCGGCTCCCACACCACACGTCCTGCGTCTGTGTTTGGTGAGCCTGGTGTTGTATCTGTCGATGGAGCAGGGTTCCCTGTATCAAAATGTTTTTGTCAGAGGGGGAACTCTAGGCCCAGGAGGTCGCAGCGTGGGTTCCCCCCAGCCCCGCCCTCGCCAGGCTGGGTATTACGTTAGTGCCTCCCCCGTCTGGACTTCCGATTCCCGTGGTGGTCAGTCAGGCACGCGTAATTTGGGTGGTAGTAATATCACTACAGGGCTACGGTGTGTAGAGACCCACCCTATCGGGCAGTGTGAGGACCACACACCATGCATGTCCAGCTGCAGAGCAGGCTGTCCTCAGCAAGCTAAGCCGGGAAGATGCTCAGCGGGGGAGCCTATGTCACCAGGGGATATGGCTGCTCCCCCTGTATCAGACTGCCCCTTCTGTCGGGGACCCCCTTGGGTGCGATTGCCTCGTTGATAGGGTCAGGGTGCGATATCCCGGCTCCGCGGGACACCCTGCTTGCGCGGTTGGCGAGACCAGGGTTGACAACGCACAGCGGGAGGGACCGGGCCACCTGTCTACGATTCCTAGCGGACCAGCAGCAGTTGGCGGGGGGGGGGGGGGCACTTTGGAATTTTTACCACATATGGCTGCAGTAGTAGCCATATGTCGATGTGGATGGAGAGAACGCTGAGGGCAGCGCTTGTGTTACAGTTTACACACCCCCACCCTCCGTTTTTGGGTTTGGTACAGACCCTATTATCAGAGTCCGTGGCAGTGACAGCCCTGGCCGAGGAGATTCGTTCTCTGGCGGCGAAGCAGGCCGCCGTCGTGGTCCCATGGGAGGATGCGATGAGCTGCGTTTCCTCCCGATATTCTCTGGTGCCCGAGAAATCGGGGGGGGGGGGGGGGGGGGGGTGTCAGACCCATACTGGACCTGTCCCATGGAAGGTACAGAATGTTGACCGTCACCCACCTGTTAAGCGCTGTCAGGTGGGGGACTGGTTATACGTTCACCTCCATAGACCTGAAGGATGCATATTCGCATCCCGATCTTCCCTCCTAGGACATACCTTTGCTTCCTTTTTCAGGGCTTAGCGTACGAGTACCAGAGGCTGCCGTTTGGTTACTCTCTGGCTCCTCGCATCTTCACCAAGTGCGGGGAGACCGCGCTGGGGCCTCTGCGTCGTCAGGGAATACGAATTTTATTCTACCCTGGACGACGTTCTGGTCCTCGGCCGGTAAGAGAAGATCGCCAGGTCTCATAATTCCTCACCAGCCTGGGTTTTGGTGTAGACTGGAACAAGAGAGCTCCTCTTCCCAGTCAACGGGTGGAGTACTTGGGTTTATTTCTAAGCTCAAGGACTATAGGGGCATCCCTCTCAGAGCGGCTCGGCGCGCTCGGGAGGTTCCGTCCTGGCAGGGCGGTTACGGCGCTGACCGTGATACGCCTGCAAGGTATTGTGGCATCTGCTCAAGCTGTGTTCCCTCTTGGCCTCCTCTTCATGAGGAGGATACAGAGGTGGGTTTTTCAGTGTGAAAATAGACCCTGTGAGAGTCAAGTGGAAGCTGCTGAAGGTTCCCATGTCAGTACTGGGGGGCCTGGGGCCTTCACCAGCAGGGTCCCCATGGGCAGCAGGCTGTCACACATCACGGTCTTCACCGACGCCTCCCTCACGGGATGGGGGGGGACGTGTCGGACCGACGCAGTAGGGGGCAGCTGGCAAGGACCATGCTGCCCGGTTTGCACTACATATCAATGTGTTGGAATTGAAGGCAGTGCTTCTAGTCCTCGGACAGCTCGGCCATCATGTGATGGGCGAGCATGTTCTGATCAGGACGGACAGCACGACGTTGGCGTCGTATGTCATCAGACAGGGAGGAGTACGCTCCCCCCGTCTCCACCGGGCGGCGGCCGATTCGGTCCGTGGCCGCCCGGGATTCTGTACGCGTTCCCCCCCATACACCTGATAGCTCAGCTGCTGGGGCGGGTACGTCAGGAGCACGGGACTTTGATCCTGGTCGCGCCGGGCCGGGGCACGGCTGTGTGGTTCCGGGCCCTGATTCAGCTCTTGGTGGCCCCGCCGTGGCCTGTTCCGTGGTCACCGCGGGCCCTCTCTCAGGCACGCGGAACTCTGTTCTGCCTCCTGTTCTGGGGCAGCCCCTGATGGCTTGGCTGCTGAAAGGGTGAATCTGGTGGGGATGCGTCTTAACTAGGGATGCTCGATATTGGCTTTTTTACCAATACCGATACACCGATATTGTCCAACTCTTAATTTCCGATACCGATATCAACCGATATCACATTTTAATGCCGATATCGGCCAATAATATCGGTAGGCCGATAATATCGGACATCATTTCTATAGAAACGTAAAAAAAAAAAAATGAAAACCGATACAGATATTTTCCGATATCACATTTTAATGCCGATATCGGCCGATAATATCGGTAGGCCGATAATATCGGACATCCCTAGTCTTAACTCTTCTGTGGTTAACGCCATCCGGAACGCGCGCGCTCCATCCACTACCGCGGCTTACGCAGGGAAGTGGCGTATGGTTCGAGAGTGGTGTGAGGTTGGGGGCTTGGACCCGGTGTCATGCCCCCTGGACTCGGTTCTGTCCTTTCTCCAGTCTATCCTGGATGGGCGGTCGGCCTCAACAGTGAAGGTATATGCCGCAGCTATATCTTCTTGTCATGTGGGCTTTGAGGTCAGAACACTGTGCAGCCACCCTCTCGTGGGACGTTTCTTGCTTGGCGCACAGCGTCTCAAGCCTGTGGAACGTTCTCTGTCTCCGAATCGGGACCTCCAACTGTTCTGGAAAGGCTGTTGGGGGCCCTGTTTGAGCCTCTTGAGCAGGCGCCATTGGATCGTCTGTCTTACGACCGCGTTCCTTTTTTGGGCCATCACCTCCGCTAAATGCGTGGGTGAGCCGTGTGCTCTCTCGGTGCGGTCAGAGTACCTGTCTATTCGGGCCGATAGCAGGCGACTCTGTGGCCTGATCCGGCCTTCGTGCCAAAGAATTTTCGGAGCTCTTGTCGCTCCAGGGATATTGTGCTTTAGGTGTTTCGCCCTCCTCCTCACGCTAGTGGGTTGGAGGCGAGCCTTCACCTATCGAGTCCTGTCCGTGCACTGAAGGTTTACCTTAGTCGCACGTGGGATCTCAGGGCTTCCGATCAACTGTTTGTTTGTTACGATGGCCCTCGCATGGGTAAGGCGCTGTCCAAGCAGCGCCTGTCACATTGGTTGTGCGAGGGCATTGCCCTTTGCTACACGTTGGCTGGACAGGTCCCCCCCGGGGGCATCAGGGTGCACTCCACTCGTGGTGTGGCGGCCTCTGCAGCCCTGTTGGGGGGGGGCCTCGGTGGAGGACATCTGTGCTGCGGCCTCCTGGTCCTCCCCGAGTCCTTTTGTTAGGTTTTACCTCATGGACATGACTGGGGGTTCTGTCTCCCAGGCGGTCCTGAGGTCCGGGACCTCTCCTGCATCCCGCCATCAGGTGGGCTAGCAGTAGTGTGTGGGTGTGGACCGCGGAGTGCTGTGTCACACGTGGTCCCGCTTGCGCTGTGCATTCGGGGGTGCCTGGTTCCCCGTTTTTCACACTTTGGTTGTAGTTGACTGCCTCCCCCCCTTCGTTAGGACGGGCGGGTGGACGGGACTCCCCTCCTCCCTGGCTGGGGCTTACGGGCCCTCAGGGGGTGCATTTGACGTGGCCACGCGTCCGCTCTGCCCTTTATCTCAGAAGGCAGAGCGAGACGCAATTGCCAGTAATGAGATATAACGTAAGGTTATCCTATAACCCTAGTTATATGAATACTGGCTGAGCGTCTCGCTCTTCAGCGCCCTGAGGTCCCTTGGATGTTTTCCGCGTATGGAATTCAAACTTGGAACGGTGTAAGCATGACCACTTCCTGCCTATTGTAGAGGCACGCAGGGGATGGGCGTGGTCACGTGCAGGTGGGTGCATGTGTTTGGTTTCCATGGGCACTATAGGTGCTGTAGATAATGATATCTCAGAAGGCAGAGCGAGACGCTCAGCCAGTATTCATATAACTAGGGTTATAGGATAACCTTACATTTTGTTTGTAGTATTCGAGTACTCATTTTTGAGATGTGTTAAAGTACTCGACTATTGCTTGGACTCTATCGTAGGTCTGAGTTAAGCCACTCACCTCCACATAAGAGTGTTCTCGGTCAGGCCTCATTGCAGGGAACGACAGATCCAGGAAGTCCACCAAGTAGTCGTAACCGTCGACGATGGGCTTGAAGTCCTCATCTGTCTCAATGACCTACATGTTGGGGATGTTTTAATTGCATCAATCAACTTGATAACTTGTAACAAGATAGCTAAGAAGGAAATGGAAATGAGGAAATGAAGACCCAGGGCTAAAATCAGACCACACCAGCAGCAATAACCCAGCGAGCACCCATACTGAAGGCTTTTGGAAGAGACCTGAATAGGATAAATCTTTAAAAAAAGAATATATATGGCGGCTACGTGGCGTAGTGGGCAAGGCGCTCGCCACGAATGACGGAGACGCTGGGCTTGCCTGTTCGAGCCCAGCGCTCCACATTGCTTTCAGTTTAGCTGGTCATTCATACTAATACACATTGGTCGTATTAGGGGGTGGGAAACTGATGGGTGGGGATCGGGCGTTGTGGACAGAGACTCCTACAGGTCGGTTGGTGCGCCTGCGCAGTAGAATCAGGAAGTGTCGGGGGCAGCGTGAGCCTCCCACGCGTTACTCCTCGCCACTGAGAGATCGAGCTGCGCAGGTGAAAAGATGCGACTGCTGTTACCTCAAGTACCGGAGGGGACTTGTGCTATGTATGACTTAGTCCACATTGTAGCCGGCTTGTGGGAGGCAAGAAACAGCGTTCGTGACAGGGGAGCGTTGAATTGGATGATACGAAATTGGGATGGGAGAAAATATAGAAAAATGGGAGAAAAAGTGGATCAAAAAGAAAAAAAAAATATATATATATGTGGACTAAGTATAAGTATAAGTATATATATATATATATATATATATATATATACGTATACTGTATGACTTAGTCCATATATATATATATATTTCGGAAGGGGTGATAGACGTGAAGAAACGTTGCACTAGATGGGTAATGATTAGGGATGCTCGATATTGGCTTTTTTACCGATACCGATATACCGATATTGTCCAACTCTTAATTTCCGATACCGATATCAACCGATATCAACCGATACCGATATATGCAGGGTCCCCCCCCCCCCAAAAAACGGAATCATTTCAGGTAATTAACATTACATATGTCTTGTTGTGGAATTAACATAACATTATGCATACTTTTGACAATAAATAAAATCAGAATTTGTTCTTACTTGCTTGCCTGGGTAAATAAAGGTTATAGAAATGTAAAAAAATTGAATTTGAAAACCGATACCGATATTTTCCGATATCACATTTTAATGACAATATCGGCCGATAATATCGGTAGGCCGATAATATCAGACATCCCTAGTAATGATGTCATAAGATGACACCACGATCTTACATCTACTTGGTCTGGTGAAGGCTTCAAATCTTTGTTTGGTGATTTTGCACTCCATTATACCAATGAGGCCTATCTACCTCTACCAAGGAGGTTACGTATATCAGTCCTGTCCCTTGAACAAGATATCTCGAAAAGTAATGGCCGGATTGCCATGCAATTGGCTGTGCACATACATGACACCAAGATGAGGAAACCTATTGATTTTGGTGACCTCACGATCGTTCCTCTAGTGCCACCATCAGACCAGAATTTCTAAATGAGCACATCTCCCATCGCGTTTGTCGTGCAGTCACAAAATCTGTTGTGAACATGACCCATAGAGAGTGGAACTGGTTGCACCACGATATGGATTCATAGCCTGGATATGTTGCAGCTTATTTGCAATTAGTAATGGAAAGGTGGGGAGACTGTTAGTCCTTGGCAGAGGTGTGCACTCTACTAAGCACATTCTTCAGTTGGTGTATACAATCAATTTATAGTTGCACAGTATTAGTTCATCACACAGCTATTTTGGAAGGCAACAAACAAGAGGGCAACAAACAAGAGAACAGAAATCAAAGGTAATAATTTACTAGTTTACTAGTAGGAAAATGCATGCAAGTCAGTTCAGTAGTAAGGATTCACAGAGGTATGATGTTTAGGGAACAAAATAATAACTATGTCCAAATTAGTAGTGAATAAAGTATTGCCTTTTCTTTTTATTAGTTCAATCAGTC
This sequence comes from Notolepis coatsorum, assembly GCF_963971535.1. NCBI lineage: Eukaryota > Metazoa > Chordata > Actinopteri > Aulopiformes > Paralepididae > Notolepis > Notolepis coatsorum. Next base: position 105,693,874 of record NC_140180.1, read on the forward strand.
AATAGCATTAATTAAAAAGATTTTCCCCAAACAACATACTGTACTGAGGCCCATATGTATATAACGTTTTAAATAATCAAGGTTTTGTTCTAGGATAACTGGTCAGACCATAATGTATAATGTTTTAAATAATCAAGGTTTTGTTCTTGGATAACTGGTCAGACCATAATGTATAATGTTTTAAATAATCAAGGTTTTGTCCTAGGATGACTGGTCAGACCATATGTATAAAGTTTGAAATAATCAAGGTTTTGTTCTGGATAACTGGTCAGACCATATGTATAAAGTTTTAAATAATCAAGGTTTTGTCCTAGGATGACTGGTCAGACCATATGTATAAAGTTTGAAATAATCAAGGTTTTGTTCTAGGATAACTGGTCAGACCATAATGTATAATGTTTTAAATAATCAAGGTTTTGTTCTTGGATAACTGGTCAGACCATAATGTATAATGTTTTAAATAATCAAGGTTTTGTTCTGGATAACTGGTCAGACCATATGTATAAAGTTTTAAATAATCAAGGTTTTGTTCTAGGATAACTGGTCAGACCATTATGTATAAAGTTCTAAATAATCAAGGTTTTGTTCTAGGATGACTGGTCAGACCATGTAATGTTATGTATACTGTGCATCAGATACTTGACGTAGGTCTTCATGGTTCTGCATCACAAAGGTTTCTGACTGATGGTGCCATTTGCTTTATTCATTTGTCTATCTATGCGACATTTCTATTTACCGAGAGAGTTTGGAAGTGTAACCATCTGTGCAGCTTATGTTCCCCCCCAGTGGTAACGCAGCCAGGGCTGCAAACCGTTTAGCAGAATGTGTACACAACCAACTCACGGCCAGGCCGGGGTGCCCCTATTTTCGTTCTTGGGGACTTAAACCATTGTCGCCTAGAACCTGTACTACCCGGTTTTGATCAGTATGTTAAATGTGGCACGCGCAAAAATAAGATCCTAGACAAATGCTTTGGAAATATAAAGAGTGCTTTTAAAGCCAAGGCCCTTCCTCCTCTATCCAACTCTGATCACCTTACAGTCAATGTCTTGCCCACTTACAAAACAGCACTGAAATCCAGTAAGCCCCAGGAGAAGACTGAGTTGCAGTGGACTAAGGACAGTTTAGAGACTTTGAGAGACTGTTTTGCTTGCACGGATCGGAGCATTTTCTACAATCAGGAACTAAATGTAGAATCTACAACTGGCTACATCAGATTCTGTATTGACAATGTGGTCCCAAAAAAGGTGATTGTTCACTTTCCCAACAATAAGCCGCACATCACCAAAGAGGTCAAGGCCTGTATTAACAATAAGAAGTGGGCCCAGACGGCATGCCCTCCTTCCTGCATAAGCAGTGTGCAGCCGAGCTAACGGAGGCTTGGTGCCCCACCTTCCAAAGTTCTATTGAGAGTTACACGGTCCCTGAGCTGTGGAAAAAGTCTACCATCATTCCTATTCCTAAAGTAACATGTCCAGTTGACAATAAGGATTATCACAAGGCCTATCACATTAACGACGAGTGTGGTCATGAAGTGTTTCGAAAGGGTTATTGTAAATATGATCAAACCTGTAATCTCTCCTCATCTCGACCCAAACCAGTTTGCGTACAGGAAGGGACACAGCACAGAGGACGCTGTAATCAGTGTGTCTCACTTAATAAGTAAGCACCTCGAGGATCCCAAGGCTTACACTCGGGTGCCCTTTGCAGATTTTTGCTCTGCGTTTGATACTGTTCGCCCTCACCTGCTTGTCCAGAAGCTTATGGGGATAAACCCCTCAATAATCAAATTGTTCTATTCTCTTCTCACCAACAGGAAACAACAAGTCAAGGTGAATGACACACTCTCTGAGGTCAAATTCTGCAGCACCGGGGTGCCTCAAGGTGCGGTGAGCTCCCCTCTCCTATTTACACTGTACACCAACGAGTGTAGCAACAGTCAGCCTAACAATCATGTCCTGACATTTTCAGAAGATACACTTATTCTAAGCCTATTGACGGCTGACGACTGCCCCTCTACTTACTTTAAGGTCTGGTGTGAGAGACATCATCTCATTCTCAATACCACCAAAACCAAAGACCCCAGAGAAGTGAGAGTACATGACCCTGTGGTAATTGGCGACTGTGATATAGAGCAGGTTGCATCATATAAATACCTAGGAATCCACATGGATAATCGACTGAAATGGGATGTACATGTTGATGTTCTGTGTTCCAAACTAGCCCAACGACTGCACTTCCTCCATAGACTCAGACTGTTTTGTGTGACCACAGCGATCATGACCACATTTTATAAAGCTGTCCTAGAAAGCCTGATGAGATATGGGATGGCAGCGTGATTTGGTAAACTCACAGTACAGTGTACGTCAAAGCTTGAAAGGCAGTGATGAAGGTGACCGGAAACACCAAGTATCCGTCACTCCAATCTATCTTCGAGAAAGTAGTCGTCAGCCAGACACAGAGATCTTACAGGACCCTTCTCATATTCTTTATCCCTAATATGAAGTTCTTCCCTCAGGGAGACAGTTCAGAGCAAGTAGATATAAGAGCAACCGCTACAAGCCCTCCTTCCTTCCTACATCCCTCGCTCTCCTAAATAACACTAGAGGTTGATTCCTCACCTTTTTCTTTCTTGTCCAAGTCTTAATCTGTTGTAATTTAATTAGGGCAGGGTGCAATATGAAGCTTTTTGAAGCTTTTGAAATGAGTTTACCTACTTGTGTATTATGGTTACATGTCTCTATGTATTTTATTTAGTCTAAAGTCCTTTTTACTAACTGAATGAATAACTTAGTAAAATGATGAATAAAACATGAATGATTGTATATATATTTCTTTTCTTCTTTGTTTTCACTGTTATCGCAGAATGATGCAGTATATGTTCCAAGTAAATTTTCCCCTCTGGGACAATAACATTTATTCTTATCTTATCTTATCTTATATCCCCTGCCATATTGGTTGAACAGAAATACCACTTTGAGAACCAAAATAACAATCACAACTGGCAGAGCAGAATAAGTAAGGGATAATGTATAACTACGAGGTCATTGTCGCAAAATAATTGACCGACACGAGGTGTTTTAAACGTCAGTGAAGGTCAATTATTTTGCGACAATGATCGAGTATAGCTATACATTATCCCGCTTATTACATGGCTAACTTACTAACAATATACCTAATTCATTTTACATCGACAAGACGAGATCAAATGCAGACGCAGTTCTGTTCTGGCTCTGCTGTCATCGTCACACACACTCCGCTGTCAGTGCAGCCAGCAGGTGTGTCTGATTGGCTGCACTGATGCAGTGTGTCAGTGGCCTTGATTGCGAACAGCTGCGCACAGCGGTCATTATTGTTCCACAGAGGTCCGTTATCGAGTAATATCGGACCTCTGACGAGCGCTATTGACTAATCACAAGCAAGCATTTCGGCGAATGTGAAAACGCCATGTAATAAGTCATGATTAATTCAATGACTTTGATTGCTTTTAATCTCGAGATGCTTAGAGACACTCGTATCAGATATCAGTTAGCAGTTAAAGCAGCAAGAGCCGCATACTTCTCAGACCTCATCCGTAACTCTCAAAACCCCAGGACCCTCTTTGCCACCATTAACTCTTTCATCAGTCCCCCCCTAGAACTAGCCTGGATGTGTCTCCAACCGAATGTGAGGAATTCTTAAAATTCTTCATAAACAAAGTTGAGTTAATCAGAAACAACATCACACCACCTACACGTAGTTTAGATGTCTCGCCGCCCTGTTCATCCACCCTGGCCTGTTTTCAATCCATCACCCTCTCTACTCTCACAGATATAGTCTCAGCCATGAAACCAACCACCTCCCCCCTTGACATAGTTCCCTCTGTTCTTCTCAAAGAAGTATTTCCCACAACTGGCCCCAGCATCCTCTCTATCATAAACACCTCCCTAGCCACTGGTACCGTTCCAACCTGCTTCAAACATGCAGTGGTCCAGCCCCTTCTGAAAAAACCCAACCTAGACTCCACCCAGCTCAATAACTACAGGCCAATCGCCAAGCTCCCATTCCTATCAAAGGTCCTTGAAAAGGCTATTCTCTCTCAGCTGTCTCCCTACCTGCACTTGAATAACATCCTGGACACATTTCAGTCAGGTTTCAGAGCCAACCACAGCACAGAATCTGCCCTGCTTAAAGTCACCAATGACCTGCTCCTCACTACCGACAACCGGGACTGTGCTGTCCTTATGCTCTTAGACCTCAGTGCAGCTTTCGATACAATAGACCATGTTATCCTCATCGACCGTCTCCACCAGGCAGTTGGTGTCAGTGGCACAGCCCTATCATGGTTCACCTCCTACCTCAGTGATAGAAGCTTCTCCGTTAATATCGGAAACTGCTCCTCCCCCTCTGCCTCTCTCTCCTGCGGGGTTCCACAAGGCTCCATCCTTGGCCCTATCCTATTCTCCCTATACATGCTTCCCCTTGGTCTGATCATTAAAAAACACAACATCTCTTTCCATTTTTATGCTGACGACACTCAGGTCTATCTCCCCATGAAACCCAACAATACAAACAATCTTGACAGTCTTCGTTCCTGCCTAGATGACATCAAATGCTGGATGGCACACAATTTTCTACAGCTCAATCAGTCAAAGTGTGAAATCCTCCTTTTCAGCCCTCCGAACCAAACCAGTGTCATTGCCAGCAGCCTGGGTAACCTGTCTCCCCTAGTCAAGCCCTTTGTAAAAAACCTGGGCGTGCTCTTTGACCCCGAGTTTTCCTTCAATAGGCAGGTAAACTCGGTGGTGAAGGGGTGCTTTTTCCAGCTCCGGTCCATAGCCAAGATCAAGGCCATTCTCTCCCCCTCAGACCTGGAAAGAGTAATTCACGCCTTCATATCCTCACGCTTAGACTACTGTAACTCCCTGTACCTGGGGCTAAATAATAATAATAATAATAATGGATTCAATTTGTACCGCACGTTTATATTCGTGAGAATCTCAGAGTGCTACAGGAGATATAGACAAAAGTTAAATGAATAAAACAATTTAAAATGAATAAAAACAATTAAAAAGACAACCAGTGAAAGAGTAAAATAAAATAAAAATAATAATAAAATGAATAGAAGTAAAAATAAAAGTAAAATAAAATTCAGGCAAAAGCCTTGTTAAAAAGAAATGTTTTTAGGCCCCTTTTAAAAGCCTCGACGGATTGTGGTGCTCTCAGGTGGATGGGGAGAGCATTCCAAAGTCTGGGTGCGGCAGATCAGAAGGCGCGATCGCCCATGGTGTGCAGCTTAGTCCTGGGGGCTTTGAGGAGGTAGGCTGTGCCGGAGCGGAGGGAACGTGAGGAGGACTGGGGGGTGAGGAGTTCCTTGAGATAGGCAGGGGCACCACCGTGTACGCACTGGTGAGTGAGGAGGGACACCTTGTACTCAATCCTGTGTTCCACGGGGAGCCAGTGAAGGGATCTGAGGGTGGGGGTGATGTGATCATATTTGCGCACCCTCATCAGGATCCTAGCAGCGACATTCTGGATGGTTTGCAGTTTTTTAATGCTTTTACTAGGGATCCCGATGAGGAGTGCATTGCAATAGTCCAGCCTGGAGGAAACAAAAGCGTGGACGAGTTTCTCGGAATCTGCCAGGGTGAGTGAGGGGTGGAGTTTAGTGATGTTTCGGAGGTGAAAGAAAGAGGTCTTGCAGAGGTGTTTGATGTGTGTTTCATATGTGAGGTGGGGGTCCATTTTCACGCCGAAGTTGGTGACAAGGGTGGAGAGGGGAATGTCCTGACCGGAGAAGGAGATGGTGGTGATGGTGGTTGACCGGACCTGGTGTGGGGTACCGATCAGCATGGCTTGTGTTTTGGAACTGTTGACCTGGAGAAACCTGTGGTTCATCCACGCCTTAGTCTCCTCCAGGCAAGCGGTCAGTGTGGGGGGTGATGAAGGTGATGATGGTGTGATCCGGATATATAGCTGGGTGTCGTCAGCGTAGCAGTGGAACGACACACCGTGCCGGCCGATAATGCGGCCGAGGGGGAGCATGTACAGGGTGAACAGCCCTAAATAAATAAATAAATAAATAAATAAATAAATAAAATAAATAAATCCACCATAGCCCGTCTACAACTCCCCCAAAACGCTGCCGCTAGACTGCTCACAGGTACCCGGAAGAGAGCTCACATCACCCCTGTACTTGCCTCCCTCCACTGGCTCCCGGTGCGCTTTAGAATAGACTTCAAGGTCCTCTTAATGGTTTATAAAGCCCTAAATGGTAAAGCCCCTGCTTACCTAGCAGACCTCCTCACCCCCTATACCAACGCCAGGGCCCTCAGATCGGCTGATAAGGGTCTCCTAACCACCCGTAGGTCTAACTTCAAGTCTAGGGGGGGACGTGCTTTTGCGGTCGCAGCCCCTGACCTCTGGAACAGCATCCCATGTCCATTAAATTTGCCCCCTCCATCGAGTCTTTTAAATCAAAACTCAAAACCCACCTATATCGCCTGGCCTTCCCTGACTCACTTTGACTCTTGCCGTACTTGTTGACGTGTTGTTCTGTTTTTCCTTTGTCTATCCGTTGATTTTATTTTATTTTTCAGTTTATTTTATACTTTTCTTTGTACTTAGCTTAGCTATGTGAAGCACTTTGGTTGACAAGCGTCATGTTTAAACGTGCTATATAAATACATTTGATTGATTGATTGATTGATTGATTGATTGATTGATTGACCATAGTGATTTAGACTTTAGTCATCTGCTTATTGACATGCATTCATACTGATGTAATAAAACAATAGTGGGAGAAAAGACTGTATTAGTTGTGAAAATGTAGTTAAGAAATGTTAAGAAATATTGGTTTCCCATAGAGTGATAAGAAGAGCAGCGATATTCAGCAATAGGAGACCCTGTGGTGACGAGGGAGTACATTTTCCGACGTTTCTGTGATGACACTGATTCCTGATCCTCTTCTTATTATTCTAGGTTTTCCCAAGCCCAAGCCCAGTTATTTTTAAGATGGCATCAAATAAAGACAATAGAGTCGAAAGCAATCATTTTTCTTCATGAATTGGGAAAGACAAAGGGGTATTTTGGACAGTATGCCTAAAGAAAAGAAAATGAGGCCTTGCATGGAATGTTTAGAATTCTCATTCGTCCTCTATGTTGGAAGATGATAATGTGTTGATATGTGAGAAATATGTCAACTGATTACTAGGATTATTACTGGATCTTATAAACAAGTGACAGTAATATAATGTTTTCCCAATATTTAACCTTTTTCTTTTTTTTAAAGTGGCTACCAATGGGCAGCCATGTTGGAAGAAAGAGAACGACACAAACATTCCATCCAAGGCCTCTACTGTTTACGTTTCAAGATATTTACCCGCACAACTAAGTTGTAGTTGTTAAAGCCTGCCCAGGTGTAATAAAACTGGATCCAGCTGTCGTGCTTAAATATCTCTGAGCCGATGGCACTGTCCAGTTCATCCACGTACAAGTCAAAATCCCAACTCTCCTTGTAGACCTTTGCACTGGCAGGGGGGTCGATGATGGCTTCACTATGGTTGGTATTATAGCAGGAAATATAGAGGAAATACTGATGTCACATTTCTAAAACAAAGTCTAGGATGAAGCAGGTGAAGTGTATAGAATATAGCAGATGAGGTTTACAGGTATTTTATTAACGTATACAATAGAGTGAATATTTCTCTTTTGGAATCTGTCTGTGGCATATTGGAAGCTTAATCTGCGAATATGTGTATGTTAAATATTCTAATCTCATCAGGTGTTATAAAAAATTATCTGGTCTTTGGGTTCCAATGTGATCTGATCGGCGATACATAATTGATAACATGTTACATAGGTACAGATCCAGCTCTTAAAAGGGCTGTATCGTTAACGCCTCATTAGTTGGTCACTGTTATTACTGTTTCTTGCACTCACAGTTATACCGTGTTAAACATTAGGTTAGTAATAGGCAAGTTATTTTTATTCATATTATAGTTGATGGTGCTATATTCACCTATGGTCATTTTAATTTCTGTTTGACTGCTGGTTGATTCAGATTCAGATTCAGATTCAGATTCAGATTCAGATTACTTTATTCACCATATTGTACAGGTACAAATGGAACGTGATTTGACATTTCAGTGCATGATTATTCACAAATAGGAACAACAAAATAATAATAATGATAAATAAATAAGTGCAAAACAGGACAGAACAGTGAGACAACAATAAGACAGTAAAGTGCAAGCTGAGGTCCATTACTCGTCAAGGAGTGGGTGGATAAAACCTGAGGTGCCACAATCATTCAGGGCCTTTTGCCATTATTATGCCGCATGGTACCTACTCGACTCGCTATTGGTACCTGGTACTTCGTTTGTTTTCCACTATAGGTAGTACCCCCCCCCCCCCCCCCCCCCAGTGTAGCTGGTCATCATAGGGCACCGCGACACACACACAACACACACATATTGAAGCTAGCTATGCTAGATGAGAGCCTTGACATTAAGTGGTTGTAGCTACAGCTGTGGGGGTGCTGGAGACATGATCCAATAGACTTTTATACGTCCGAGTCTCCTGAACACGAAGAGACCAATGACCAAGTCGATCGGCACTTTCTTGGCCGAGCTATAGTCACTTTTTCGCATCTACTCCCGAACTCTGCATGCGCCGATTGCCCACGGAGTCTCTCTGGATTGTCCAGAGATCTAGGTTTATCAATCTGCGCATGCAGAGTTCGGGAGTAGGTGTGAAAAAGTTACTATAGCTCAGCCAAGAAAGTGCAGATTGACTTGCATGGACGTGGTCTCTCCGTGTTCAGGAGACTCAGGCGTATAAAAGTATATTCGGTTATGTCTCCCGCACCCCCACAGCCATAGCTACAACCACTTAATGTCAAGGCTCTCATCCACATTCATAAATTTTCTCCCCCGCTGTCTCTCCCATGATTTCCGACTACCCCAATCGGTGGTCTATTAGCTAATGTATGCTAGCCGCAATGCTAACGGTTATAATGGGAAATCCCAGTCACATTAGCACATAAGCTAACAAAATTAGATATCTTTTTGTGAAACTAAACTCTTTGTTCTTGGTAGTAACTTTTTGGTACCCGTTTGACCCGCTTGGAACCTCGACAAAGCAGGTACTAAAAAAGGTACCAGGTACCGTCCACAAATTTCAGCAATGGAAAACCGAAAAGGCAGAGTAGAGTAGAGTCGACTCGAGTCAGTACCATGCAGTGGAAAAGCGCCATTATTGTGTGTGTGTGTGTGTGTGTGTGTGTGTGTGTGTGTGTGTGTGTGTGTGTGTGTGTGTGTGTGTGTGTGTGTGTGTGTGTGTGTGTGTGTGTGTGTGTGTGTGTGTGTGTGTGTGTTGGTTCACCCTTTTGTTTGTAGCCTAATTAGTTGGTTAGGTGCCAGCATAATATTTATTTTTGCTATTGAGTGGTAGATGTGGTGGACGGACCTAAAGATAATTTGCATCAAAAGGTTTAGACTTTAGAAGTGGGAACGTGTATCAGGCTGTCTTTTATCAGGCCCAAATGTATGAGGGGTGGAAGTAACAAAAATGTATAAATTAATGTGTAACGAATAAATTAATGTGTAACCGATTAAAATGCAATCAAATCAAATAGTCACTTGATGAATTAGCAAATAATTTAATTAATTCAGAACCAAACTGAATAAAACATTATCAATAAAATGAAACAACAATCAAACACATCCTTTAAATAAACTAGACTGGTTTTATCTAATCACCTTGAAATTCAATTCAGTACACCGCAATTCCATTCGCCACCACTTTCATATATTTTTGTTACTTCCAAGTTCCACCCGTCATAGTGGGCGGGGTAATTTGATTGACACATGGAGCACAAACTGTTAACGAACCGTTCAACAATGAAAGTGTTCTCGATTTGATGAAAGTGGTGGCGAAAGTGGTGGCGAATGGAATTGCGGTGCACTGAATTGAATTTCAAGGTGATTAGATAAAACCAGTCTAGTTTATTTAAATGATGTTTGATTGTTATTTCATTTTATTGATGATGTTTTATTCAGTTTGGTTCTGAATTAATTGAATTATTTGCTAATTCATCAAGTGACTATTTGATTTGATTGCATTTTAATCGGTTACACATTCATTTTACAATTTTGGTTACTTCCACCCCTCATACAAATGTAAAACCACAACCAACAGTTGATGTCTTGTGCAGGGTTACAACATATACGTCATAAGAAGGGGGTGGATAATGCCTATGTTACCCTAATGTTTTCTATGGTATGTAATAATGTTTGTAATAACCTTTTAGGTTTGCTTCTGCTGCTACTGTTACTGAAGGGGTCTGGGTTCACAACAACTCTTTCAGCTTATTTAACGATTTAACTATGTGACTCATGTCAATCTAAAGTTTCCATACCATGAAAAACACATCTCAAGTTGTGTGTACACTACAGTATATATAAGTGCATCATATCTGAAGTGTTCCAAAACGCATACACACATGCAAGCACACACACACTGTAAAAGCCACTGTCACCTGATGGGTGGATGTCTCAGGGCGAGGGCCAGGTCCAGCACGGCGCCTGGCCTGGGTGTCCATGTTCTAATGCCAGGTGCGACCTTGTTGATGAGAGCGTTGAGTGCCTCTGCACTGTTCTTTGTGTTTGTGTCCTTAATGTAGCTGTGGGTGCACAAACACGCACATAAACACAGACACGCACACATATATACACACACAGACATATACATGCTTTTAAATGTTCCTTTGAGAACCATTCCACATCTGCGCTACGTTACTATAGTGGTGCGGCATAGCTAACCTATTTTTCAATTTGTGATAAAAGCACCAAATTTGGTTCATATTTAACCTCAAGGCACCTTAGTCAAAGAACTGGTCAAATGGGTTAGGGTTAGGGTTTTCTTCACGTGTGTTTGTGGATAGCGTTGGCTATATTTTATGCATATGCCAAAAAAGTAGCTCAGTATCACATCTTGGACTCACATTACAATAATCCATGTTTGTTTTTAAAAAACAATCTTTTCTAAATGCTTCCTGCACACTTGCTGTCTGATCATGGTGGAGCACCCCATCTTGTCTTCCCATGAGCTGGTGAGCATCTTTAAAGTCTTCAATCAGCGCTGCAACATCAGGGCCAGCTACCATCCACTGCCGGAGAGCACTAGGGTTGCCTGTAAGATCTAACACCCCTCAATCACTCTTGATGCAAGCATTATGTGCTTGATCAATGGGGATTGCCCGAGAAGACCCGATTGGTCTTCTGAATGGTGAAATTGCCAACATTAAATTCTCTGGCAACATCTGGGTGTCTTGTTGCTTGTTCAGTCATATCATCACAAAGACGAACTGGGATCCAGCGGGCATAGTTGGTATGGTCCAGAGCCAAGAACCTGGGGAGTGTTCTGTCAGAGCATCGAGGTACATGCTGATGGGAGGACTGCCGCAGGGATCTCTCATAGACCAATACACACAGCTCCAATGCCATGACTGTTGCCCAGTAGCTTACTGGAATTGAGGGCAGCTCTCCTCTCCACCATTCGTCAAACCCTAAAGGCGCATCTTCTGTATCTGTGTCACGGTTATTATAAACAGACTGGGAAAGAGGTGGGCGACATAGCACGTGTGTGTCCAGATGGAAATAGCAGCAACATGAACAAGGCAGGGGTGTCCCTAAGCGCCACTGTGACAACACCAGTGTTTTTTTTTTTTTTTTTTTTTTTTTTTTTATTACTTTTGCAGTTAAAGCTTGGGGCCAGCTTATACCTCATACAGCATACCAGTTGCAGCAAATAACAACCTGCTACCAGTGGCGTAACGGAGGCCCCCGCATCCCCCGCATTGCGGGGGGGCCCCGGAGCTTAGGGGGCCCCGCCCCCACTGTAGACTATCCTCTTAGATTTCGTAACGCGCGGGAACAGGGCGCAGACAGTGTGATGAGCCCAGTATGGTTCTGCGGGGCTGCAGCTGGATGCATCTCACGCAGAGGGCGGGGCCCCGAGGGGCGTGATTACCAAACCAAGCCGCATTTCTCGGAGACGCTCTCTGATTGGCACTGACTGACGCTCTCTGATTGTTCAAAACACAGCGGGAAGCGCCGGTAAAAATGAAGCGGTGCTGGAAAAACAAGATGAGAGCGAAAGCCGAACAGGAGACGGCAAAGCTACGAAAAAGAACATCATTGTTCCAGCAGGCAGCAAAGGTAGACTGACTCTAACGTTACTGAAGTGAAGATGCATCGTCACTCGGCAGTAAGCTCCCCACCCAGGCCGGCCGCGTCCACCGCTATCAACCCCCCGGTCAGCTGAGCTCTGCGTCGAGTCCAGGCAGACACAGCCAGGCCCCCAGCCACGCTACAGCCGCAGAGACAGGTTAGACGAATATGACGTTTTATTCGCCATAACCAGTACGAGTAGCCTACAGGTTATATTGGAACTGGAATCTAATCCGTAATTTTTTTAGTACATGGTTTAAGTGGCCGCGATGTCCAGTGTGATGATAATAATGATGTGTGTAGTGGGACGGGCAGTCACGATATTCAGACATGGCACGAGATTATGGGTCATTGTAATTACGAGGATTTACTGAAACGGCAAGTAGTGTCAGAGGCAGCGGAGGGTGAGCTATCATGGGATGGTCCTCGCACGGAGCGCGCAAAATTTTCTCACTTTATTATTGATTTAGGGGAGTGGGCGGGGCCCCATGGTCTGCTCTGCGGGGGGGCCCCGACATATTGCGCAACGCTACTGCCTGCTACTGATATTAATATAATGAAATTACCACTTATTTTGTAAATGTCCTTAGAATGGTGAGCGAGTATTTTATTAGTTTTTCAGGGTTAGTGGGATCTGGATTATGTCCGTTATTGCATGCAAATCCAATGGGATAAGAAAGTTTGACCAAGCGCTGGTGGCCATTTAGAAAAATGCCTGCCATGGCCACCAGGGTGCTAGTAACGCCCCAATATCCAGTTTGTTTCCAATATATCTATCAACACATTATCATTATCAATTTGGTATGATAGGTTGAGCTATGCCACACTACTACTATAAGAAGGAGGGTCCCGTTGTTTCCCTAGGAGTGGCAACATCTCACACTGTTGATGAAATTAATGTTTATTTAAAAAAATATATATATATTTCAAACAATGCAACCTATACAATACAAGACAACCACAAAACAGTACAATAACCACCACAAAACAATACAATAGACAACAGTAACAACAGACACCACTTAACACATTGAGTGCCACGCCCCTTCCGGGAAGTGACCTGGCCTTGCCGCCCATTAACCCCATGTAAATGTAGATGTAGTTTGTAGAGCTAAACCTATATTTTATAGTATATCTAATTTATTTATGGGTCTAATAACGCCGTCGAGTCTCAGTGAGTTGCTTCCAGTCAACGTGCAAAAAACAGATAATTTTTTCATCCGTACATTTCTATTTTATACCGTTTTGAATATGAATATAGTTTGGTTGCTTCTGAGTAATTCCAGGGAAAAGACGCGAAAACAGCGTTTTTGTGTAATTCAATAAACACGTTGTCATTTTCCGCCTGATTATCGGATCTTCCTGAAATCAATGCTAGATTATCATTATTATCCTTCCTCGTGAATACATGAAATGTGCCCTGGAGCGCGGCGCTCCCCCCCCCCGCCCCCCCTGCACCCAACGGAAAACAGCCACACACATAAAACACAGATAGCTTCAATCGCGGTAGAAATAAATATCAGATCAACACTGTTATGGTTTGACACCGACCCCAAACGCTAACGACACAAGAGAGTAGGATTCAGAGTTGCCAAATACGAGGGCTTGTTTATTTGGTAATAAGAATAAGTGAAACAGGGAAAGCAGGTCAACAAGAACAGGTACAATGAACAAGGGGCAAAGTTCTGCTGCTCTGCAGCTTCTCCCGGAAGGGTAGTCTTGGGAAGCAGGAGCAGACCTCTGTACCGCTCTGCAGAATTCTCACGGCGGATCTCACAGATGTTGTGCAAGACCGAGAGAGGGAGAGAGGGAACGAGTCAGTGACAGAGCAGACTTGAAACGAGCAGGAGGACAGGGTGTAATATTCTTCGTGTTAACAACACAGTGATGTGCAAGATTCCAAAAACAGCCCAAGTGAATATCTTCATGTAAACACACAGTGAGCAAAAATCCAAACACTGTCCAAATGTGAAATAATATCTTCGTGTAAACACACAGTGAGCAAAAATCCAAACACTGTCCAAATGTGAAATAATATCTTCGGCGTGAGCAAACACACAGAGGGAGGTGGAAGATCCCAAAAATATTATTCCATAAAGGAAAGAGCAAAATCGATAATGGCTGGGTGAGTGACTGTTTGACAAAAAGGTGGTAGACTTCAGTGTAAAGGTTACACACGAAAATCGGAAATAGGTCAAGACAGTCAATCTAGAAAAACTCACCCAGACGAGCTGCGTAAAAGGAACAGGAACAACAGAGGAGGCGAGCGCGCGCCACGGAGCAGGTATCCAAGCGAAGGCTTCTAGGAATTCCTGGAGAACAGCACAGTGAAACAGCAGCAACGGGGAAAAACATCCAGCGACAAATCAAGACGATCCAACAACTTAGGGTGGGGAAAACGGGGTATAAATAATGAGGGATCGATTGATTGAAAAGCAGTGACAGCTGGGGAATGTGATTGACAAGCGTGGGGAAGTGAGAGAACCAATCAGCGACGTCTCAGATGACGTCAACGGGGAGAAACGTGTGAACGAGGGAATTGAAATACTTGACAGAAAAAATGAATGAAAACAAAGCGAGGGTGGTTAAAGGAACAGAACGAGTGAGAAAGCAAGGACAGAAACCTCACAGTACCCCCCCCTCCACGGGAGCCACCCGGCGACCAGGCCGACCCGGCTCGTCAGGATGGGCCCGATGGAAGTCGGTGATCAAGCCGGGATCCACGATGAGCTGCCGGGAGACCCAGCTACGCTCCTCAGGGCCGTAACCCTCCCAGTCCACCAGGTATTGGAACCCCCGGCCCCGCCGACGAACGCCCATCAACCGGCGGACCTGCCACTGGGGGTGACCATCCACTAGCTCAGGAGGCGGTGGATCAGGAGCTGGAGGCATAAGGGGACTGAGGGAGACGGGCTTAACCCGGGAGACATGGAACACGGGGTGGATGTGCATGGATGCAGGAAGCTTCAGGCGCAGGGCCGCCGGACTGAGTACCTTCAGGACCTCGAAAGGACCGACGAAGCGAGGGTTGAGCTTCTTGGCCGAGGACCGTAGCGGGAGGTCCTTCGCGGAGAGCCACACCCTCTGC
The DNA here is from genome assembly GCF_963971535.1 of Notolepis coatsorum. Taxonomy (NCBI): domain Eukaryota; kingdom Metazoa; phylum Chordata; class Actinopteri; order Aulopiformes; family Paralepididae; genus Notolepis; species Notolepis coatsorum. The sequence goes on from NC_140180.1 coordinate 105,709,174, forward strand.
CCAGGGCGGTAAGTCGGCGCGGGAACCCGGCGCCGGTCGGCACCACGACAGGCGCGCTCAGATGTCCGGAGCAGCGCGGTCCTGGTGATCTCCCAAACGCGACGGCAGCGGTCGAGGTGGACCTGCACGGAGGGAACTGCCACTTCCGTCTCCAGTGCGGGAAAAAGAGGGGGCTGGTAGCCCAGGGAGGCCTCAAAAGGGGAGAGGCCGGTGGCGGAACTGACCATTGAGTTGATCGAGTATTCAACCCAGGGAAGGAAACGGCTCCAGGATGCCGGCCTCTCGGCTGCCACACACCGAAGAGCAGACTCCACGCTCTGGTTCATCCTCTCCGTCTGCCCGTTTGTCTGGGGATGGTAGCCAGAGGAGAGACTGACCGTTGCCCCCAATCCCTTGCAGAAAGCCCGCCATACCTGGGAGGTGAACTGGGGCCCCCGGTCAGAGACGATGTCCTGGGGAAAACCGTGAAGGCGGAACACGTGGTGCGTCAGGAGGTCCGCCGTCTCGGCTGCTGAGGGAAGCTTGGAGAGGGCCACGAGGTGGACCCCCTTGCTGAATCGATCCACCACGGTCAGAAGGCAGGTGTTCCCCTGGGAGGAGGGTAGACCAGTGACGAAGTCGAGCGCCACATGTGACCACGGACGGCTTGGAACGGGAAGTGGCTGCAAGAGCCCGGAGGGTGCCTGGTGAGAGGCCTTGCTGCGGGCACAGACCGCGCAGGCCAATACGAACTCCTTGACGTCGTTCCGCATGGTGGGCCACCAGAAACGACGAGCCAGGAAGGAGAACGTGCGATGGACGCCTGGGTGGCAGGCGAACCGGCTGGTATGGCCCCACAGCAGTACCTGGGACCGGACAGAGTCAGGGACGAAGAGACGGCTCCTAGGGACGTTGCTTGGAGCACGTTGGAAGCGTAGGGCACGCCTCACCACACCCTCGATGCCCAAGGTGATGGCTCCAACCACTCGGGCCTCCGGGATGATGGGAGATGGGTCCTCAGAGGGTGGAGCCCCCTTGGAGTGCATCCGGGACAGGGAGTCGGCCTTCGTGTTGCGGGAACCGGGGCGGAAGGTCAGCGAGAAGTCGAACCGACTGAGGAAACTGGCCCATCTCGCCTGCCGACCGTTGAGGCGCCTGGAAGCGCGGATGAACGTTAGGTTCTTGTGGTCCGTCCAGATGGTAAAAGGCTCCTCGGCACCCTCTAGCCAATGACGCCACTCCTCCAGAGCAGCCACGACCGCCAGTAGCTCCCGATTGTCGGTGTCGTAGTTCCTCTCGGCGGGGAGGAAGCGACGCGAGTAGAAGGCGCAAGGATGTACCTTCTGGTCGGAAGGAGAACGCTGGGATAGGACAGCGCCCAGGCCAGAATCCGAGGCGTCCACCTCCACGATGAACTGTCTCTTGGGGTCAGGGTGGAGCAGGATAGGAGCGGAAGTGAACCTTCTCTTGAGGGAGCGGAACGCAGCGCATGCCGCTGGGGACCAGTCGAACGGCAGAGCGGGGGAGGTCAGCTTGGTAAGAGGCTCCGCCACTTGGCTGTAGTTCCGGATGAACCTTCGGTAGAAGTTTGCGAACCCGAGGAAACTCTGTAACTCCTTCCGAGTGGTGGGTTCCGGCCAATCCTCCACAGCCTGGATCTTGCGAGGATCCGCTCGGGTCAAGCCCTTCTCCACGATGAAGCCCAGGTAGTCGACGGAGTTGGAGTGGAAACGGCACTTTTCCGCCTTGACGAAGAGCCGATTGTGGAGGAGGCGCTCCAGCACCCGGCGGACATGCAGGATGTGTTCCTCGAGGGTCCTGGAAAAGATAAGAATGTCGTCCAGGTACACCACCACGAACACCTCCAGCATGTCACGGAGGACATCGTTCATGAGTGCCTGGAATACCGCCGGGGCGTTGGTGAGGCCGAACGGCATCACAAGGTACTCATAGTGGCCCCTGGGGGTCTTGAAGGCGGTCTTCCATTCATCGCCCTCACGGATACGGACAAGATGATAGGCACTTCGGAGATCCAGCTTGGTGAAGAACGAGGCCTGGGTCAGTGGCTCGAAGGTGGAGCTCATGAGAGGTAGGGGGTATTTGTTCTTGATGGTGATCTTGTTGAGCTGACGATAGTCGATGCAGGGTCGCAGGTCCCCATCCTTCTTACCAACAAAGAAGAACCCGGCCGCCACCGGGGAGGAGGAAGGCCGAATGAGTCCTGCTTCCAATGACTCAGAGATGTAGAGATCCATAGCCTTCTTCTCCGGGACAGTCAGACTGTAGAGGCGGCTGCCGGGAAGGGGAGCCCCTTGGCGGAGGTCGATGGCGCAGTCATAGGGGCGGTGAGGTGGAAGGGACTGAGCCCTGGTCTTACTGAATACCTCCATGAGGTCGTGGTACTCGGGAGGAATGGACGAGGGATCCGGGGGCAACTCACCAGCCGGTCTCCGGGGCGGGGGACAAGACGCCGCCTGTAGACAGCAGGCGTGACAGGAGGAGCTCCAGCCCCTGATGGTACCGGAGGACCAGGCGATGTGGGGCTCGTGCAGCGCGAGCCAGGGCCTACCCAGGACCACCGGGACAAGGGGGGATTGGGTAATGAGGAACTGGATCCTCTCTACGTGGTTCCCAGCAATGGTCAGCAAGACTGGGCCGGTCCGTTGAGAGATGTCGGCCAGGCGGTGTTGGTCCAACGAAAAGATCTCCAAGGGCCTCACAAGGGCCTCAAGAGGTATGTTGGCTTGGGTGGCAAACTCGAAGTCGAGGAAGTTCTCGTCTGCCCCAGAGTCGATGAGGGCCTCCACCGTGGCACGTTGGTCCCCCCAGGCCAGGGTGACGCTCATCAGATGGTCAGGTGGTGCGCGGCGCTGGGAATGGGAAAAACGGCTCACCAGGATCTCCCGGGGTCTTGGTGAGCCCGATCTTTTGGCCGGGTAGGGCAGTCGGCGATACGGTGTCCCGCACCTCCGCAGTAGAGGCAGAGACCGGACCTGAGCCTTGCCTGACGCTCCGCCTGGCTCAGATGAGAGCGTCCCAGCTGCATGGGTTCCTCCTCGCGCACCGGACGGGGAAGCCTGTTACCATCAGTAGTGTTGGGGACGGGGCGTCCAGGAGTCCGGGGTGCTTCAGGAGGTGACAGTCGGGTCCTCTCGCGCCTTCTCTCCAGGAGGCGTCCGTCAATACGGATGACAAGGCTAAACAGCTCCTCGAGGGAGTCGGGCACCTCCCTGGTAGCGAGCTGGTCCCGGACTGCGTCACTGAGCCCCCTTATGAAGGTTAGGCGAAGAGCAGGTTCGTTCCATCCACTCTCCACCGCCGCCAGTCGAAACTCCATGACATAGTCCGTCACCCTGCTGCTCCCTTGTCGGAAGGTCCCCAACCGGGCTCCAGGGTCCAGACCTCGGGCTGGATGGTGGAACACTCTGCGGAGCTCCGCCACGAAGTCTGGGTAGGAGAACAAAAAATCTGCTTCCATTGCCCAGGAGGAAGTGACCCACTGGGCAGCATGGCCTGAAAGTAGGTTGGTTATATAAGCCACTCGGGACCCATGAGCAGAAAAACGGCTTGGTTGATGACGGAAAACCAACTCACATTGCATGATGAATGTGGCACACTCCTCGGGATTACCGTCGAACAGCCGTGGGACGGAGAGAAGGGGTTCCCGAGGTGCGAGATCTGCTGGGGCTGCGGGGAATGTTCCTGAAGGGTGTGAGAGATGAAAAGTATTAACGGCGTCGCCCAGCGAGTTAAGCTGGGCGAGAATCTCGGACTGTTGTCCCGCCATAGCGGCCATTGAACCCTGCATAGGCAGGACCTGGTCCCTGAGGTTCTGCACCGCAGCCGCAGCCCGCTCTAGTTGGAGACCGTGATCCCTGGTCAACTCGACTTGAATTGCAAGTGCGGTTCTGACCCCCTCTGTGTCGGCTGGGGTCGTCATAGTGGTTGGATCGTAATGTTATGGTTTGACACCGACCCCAAACGCTAACGACACAAGAGAGTAGGATTCAGAGTTGCCAAATACGAGGGCTTGTTTATTTGGTAATAAGAATAAGTGAAACAGGGAAAGCAGGTCAACAAGAACAGGTACAATGAACAAGGGGCAAAGTTCTGCTGCTCTGCAGCTTCTCCCGGAAGGGTAGTCTTGGGAAGCAGGAGCAGACCTCTGTACCGCTCTGCAGAATTCTCACGGCGGATCTCACAGATGTTGTGCAAGACCGAGAGAGGGAGAGAGGGAACGAGTCAGTGACAGAGCAGACTTGAAACGAGCAGGAGGACAGGGTGTAATATTCTTCGTGTTAACAACACAGTGATGTGCAAGATTCCAAAAACAGCCCAAGTGAATATCTTCATGTAAACACACAGTGAGCAAAAATCCAAACACTGTCCAAATGTGAAATAATATCTTCGTGTAAACACACAGTGAGCAAAAATCCAAACACTGTCCAAATGTGAAATAATATCTTCGGCGTGAGCAAACACACAGAGGGAGGTGGAAGATCCCAAAAATATTATTCCATAAAGGAAAGAGCAAAATCGATAATGGCTGGGTGAGTGACTGTTTGACAAAAAGGTGGTAGACTTCAGTGTAAAGGTTACACACGAAAATCGGAAATAGGTCAAGACAGTCAATCTAGAAAAACTCACCCAGACGAGCTGCGTAAAAGGAACAGGAACAACAGAGGAGGCGAGCGCGCGCCACGGAGCAGGTATCCAAGCGAAGGCTTCTAGGAATTCCTGGAGAACAGCACAGTGAAACAGCAGCAACGGGGAAAAACATCCAGCGACAAATCAAGACGATCCAACAACTTAGGGTGGGGAAAACGGGGTATAAATAATGAGGGATCGATTGATTGAAAAGCAGTGACAGCTGGGGAATGTGATTGACAAGCGTGGGGAAGTGAGAGAACCAATCAGCGACGTCTCAGATGACGTCAACGGGGAGAAACGTGTGAACGAGGGAATTGAAATACTTGACAGAAAAAATGAATGAAAACAAAGCGAGGGTGGTTAAAGGAACAGAACGAGTGAGAAAGCAAGGACAGAAACCTCACAAACACAAGCTTTCATATAGTGTCCGTACCTGGGCCCTCATTCATCAACGTGGACTTTGACCTTGACCTACTTCCACACGTAAGCACGGAATTTAGAACTAGCGCACGCACAGGGAAGTCGGCATTCATCACACGTGCGTAAGCAGGCTCTACGCACACCTGTCATGATGAATCCCACCTTGGCCCTGCGCCGCAGCTCGTGCACGCTTTCACGTATTTGCATACCAAAACCGCCCCGACCAACCAAATATGGTCAGGCCCTCCCCTTCAAATACCATGAGGGAATCCCTGTGCGTGGAATGTTGGAGGATGGCAAAGCGAACGAAAAAGAGAAACTACACAGACACCGAGGTGGAGGTCCTCGTAACGGAGGTGGATAAATAAAAGGCGGATTTGTAAACGGTGATGTCAGATATCAACGGCTCCCTAAGACCATTGCTGCAATTCTGCCTGGACAGCTCAAAATACTAATAAAGACCGTTCGTTGACCACTGTTTGGCGTTGGTTGTGTTGTGTGTCATTATAACCGTGCTGTACAATATGAATGCCTTTATTAGTTGTGTTCGATTGGCTATATGATTTTTAGAGGCATCTATTTTGTTGTCGGCTAATAAAGACCGCGCTGGAATATGACTGCCTTTTCCCGTGTTGTTTGATTAATACCCACGGATTAAAGTTCTCCTCAATTCTATTCCAAATCGCGATGGATCTCCCGTCAATTTTCTACCTGCTGCATGATTTCTAGAGGCATACTACTACAATCTATTTTGATGTCAGTATTGGGTAGCCTATATAAACAATATAATACGAGAGCATATACAAGAACAATGAATCTCACTGCATGTATGATGTATCCTGCCTTTCAATACATGAACTTGAATTCCATCATATAGTCTGTCCACTATCTGCATGGTGTCATTGCAATGCGTTTTCTATTCTTTCTTGTACAGTAAAAAGGGGGAAGAACACTATATTCATATGACTTATTCTGCTTACAGCTTCGAAATTCCACTTGTTTCGTTTAACGTAAAGCCTTTTAAATATAATCAAAACGTTCCCGTGTTTCGGCGGTCTGTGCGCAAAATAATAACGAGTTGAGCTTTATGATTTATGATGAATTGAAAATGGGGGACCCTGATGTAAACAGGACGAAAGTTGGTCTGCATCCCCAATTAACAATTGTATGTACTGAGCTGTACTGTACTGTACCCATTCTGCAATCTGTTAATAAACTTTTCAATCAATCAATCAATCAAGCTACGCGGAGCGCAGTCAGTCAGTAGCCTACACCCCGTATATTCCGATAACGCTATATAAACCATGAATGAATGAATGAATGAGAACTTTATTAACAGATTGCAGAATGGGTACAGTACAGTACAGCTCAATACATACAATTGTTAAGGGGATGCAGACCAGAGAAAGACTTTCGTCTTGTTTACATCAGGGTCCCCCATTTTCAATTCATCGTAACATATATGACATGCTGCATTCATTCTGAGAGAAAGATCTATTATTCCAAATGCTATTTATAGGGTTTTGACCATAATTACACTACTGTTGCTATTTTACAATGAACTATAATGAACTACGGTTCATAGAACATCCAGTGTTATTATGCACAGAAGCTCATTTCCTTGTTGTAATAATATATTCTACCACTGGGCGCGAGGTACGCCAGGTCCGAAATGTGCGTAGATGTAAGCACGAAGTCAAGTTCAAGTTGAAGTTGATGAATCCCACTCTTTGCTTAGAAATGATCGTACGCACGGGTTACGCACAGATCTGTGCGTAGAACACGTTGATGCATGAGGGCCCTGGTCTCTGATGTAATGCAAAAAAAAGAATCCAATTTATGATCGCCATTCCAGTTATCCACAGCGATCCTGTCTCCGACGTTGTTGGGCATTGCACTTCAACGGGCGGGCGCGGTCAGTAGTCCAAACCATCCCTACAAGCGTGTGTTTTGCCGGAGTGTTTAGGACCCGCCCGCACGCCGCAGCTCGGTAGAGAAAAGAAACAAACCTGTTTCTAACGGGGTGCAATAATGGCAGAAGGCGTTATAGGGTGGTATAAGACCGTCTGCCAGCTCAGACACACTCAGAACAGTATGCACAAGGTGCCCCGCTGAATTATGAATTTCAATTGCGATTAAAAGAAATACCGTGAGAAAACGTAGATCTACGTTTCTGTGACGTAGCTGGCACTCAACGGTTGGGCGACAGAAACTTAGTTCTACGCTAACGGCACCCAACGTGTTAATGGTTTGAAACGGGGGGGAAGAAGTGTGAAACTTGGAATTTGACCATGACATATAACATAAAAAAATATTTCCTTTTGAGTATGATCATTTTTACCTATACTTTACTTTTTAAGAATTATACAGGTTTGGCCCTGCCACTCGATATGAGACATATCGGTCCTCTTCCACTGCTTCCCTCACTGTCCCGTCATCCAAACTTTAAAGTTTTGGTGACCGGGCTTTTTCACGAGCTGCACCCAGACTTTGGAACACCCTCCCTCAGACTGTCCGAGACTCTCCCTCACTCTCCACCTTTAAATCCCGACTCAAAACCTACCTGTTCTCCCAAGCATACAACCTTCCCTACCCATAACCACCCTCCTCCAACCTACCACCTCCCCTTCCCCTTCCCTACTTTCTCTCCCTCTCCTGCCCCACCCTCCCCTCGGTTCCCCTTACTTCCCTGACTGTTACCCCACTGGACTCTGTATCTGTTACTTGTTACCCGTGGTTGTATGCCCTGTGTATTCATACTGTTGCTTATTCCCTGTGGTTCTTTGTTTCTGTTTCCTTTGTTTTGCGTCTTTGGGTTCTTGAAAAGCACTTTATAAATTAAATGTATTATTATTATTTATATACCTGTCTGCTGGATGTGCCTCGACAAAGTATCCTGCGAACGGGCAGTAGATCCTGGGCTGCAAGGATTTCACCAGCTGAGCCTTGTAGTTCAGCAGCTTCTTCCTTTCATTCTTGATGAACTCTGCTTTCCAGGCCTCTAAAAGTGGGTCAAACGTGCCAATTATTGAGAGCAATCTTGCAAACATTGCAAATGACAAAATCACCTTAATGAATGAAAGGGTTAACCTGATGTTGTGTGGCAGTGAAAGGGTTAACCTTCTGTGTATTGTCACAGTGAAAGTATTATATGTTATTGCACATCGTTGCGGGCAAGACCACCCGCATTTCATTGTATACTTGTATGCCGTGACAAATAAATCTCTTGACTCTTGACTTGACTTAACTTAACAGTTTGGTAGTGCGGTAGTGAAAGGGTTAATTAAGTGACTTACACACCACACAACAAGCGCACTTATTACACACACTGCTGTTATTTACACTGTGGAATCTTTTTAATTTATCCACTGTTTCTTTACCGTATAGTTTGTATAGATCGTTGTATATTGTTGTCTATAAATCTACTATGATTGAGGAGCTGGGAAAAACAAGCATCTCATGCCTTTCTGAATGTATGTACATTTTAAAAAGCTGTGACAATAAAATAATCTGAATCTGAATCTGAATCTAAATCTGAAATGACATCACCCCCATCCCTGTTTGTCCCCAGTATTCACAGATGGTGGCTAAGAGGAGGACGAGGAAAAAGCTGGATGCTATATTGGAAAACCCCTCCCACCCCCTCCATGAGGAGCTAGCCAAGATGTGGAGCAAATTCAGCTATAGACTTATCCCCCCACGACACCACAAATCGCCTCGAGAGCTAACGGCTGGTGAACTTGAGAACTGACTATCTGACTCTTAATAATAAACACTGCACAGACTCCTGTTCTACTACTTACTACTGTTCACTACTACTACTGTTTTCACTATTATCATTACTACTCGCACTTTGTTCTATGTTCTATTATTATAACTACCTATCCTATCTATCCCCCGATGCTGCTATGACACTTGAATTTCCCCATGGGGATTAATAGAGGTTGACAATACATTTGAATCGAGTCTCGTTTTGAACTAGTGTACGTCAGTGGCCAATCAGAGCGCAAAACGCGAAAGTGGAAGCAAACATGAGTTAGGATAAGAATAGACGCGACCAGGACACATACCCCACCGGCTTCCCACCTGCTAACACTGCCAATTGTGTTAGTAGGGACGACTGACCATGCCGGAGGTACCGCTGACAGCTGGATTCGATCCCAGAGTCTCTGCGAGTGCATTCTCCACTGCGCTACCCAGCCGCTCCAAATTTGGCTTTTTAATCAAAGACAAAATTACTGGCAAACAGGAAAGGAAAAACACTGTTCATTTTCGTCATAGACACGGGAAAAAGGGAACCTTGTCTATTGCCCTCTGTGGGACAATATTGATCTTTGACCTCGAAACTATCACCTGTGTATTTCCCCCCTTGGAAAGTCATGGGGAACCCTGAAGCCCCCCCCGCAAAGTCACTCATCATCAGGTCCACGTTGTGGGGCAGCCTCCCCCATTGGGCCTTGTGCAGTCCACGGTGTTCAGAATCATGTGACCTGTTGACGGTAGTAAGAGAGGAAGTGTAAATGGACTTGTGGTCTTGTGTAGCTCAACGAGTACTAGCCTGCACTCCACCCACCCAACCACCTCCAATGTACAGTTTCCCACCCCACCTACCCAACCCCCCCCCCCCCCCCCCCCCCCACCTACCCAGCCTCCTCCAATGTACAGTTTCTTTCCCCTCAAATGTATATACTCTCTTTTTAGACTCCTTTTGTACACATAAACAGTACTGTATATTTGTAGTTCTGTGCCGTTAGAGGCTCTGCTTGGCATCACATTGCACTATCTCGCGTACGTGCACGCGTACTGAATAAATTCCACAAATGTACCTCTAATACCAGTATTAGTCTGACCACACCCCTCATCAGCTTACCTTCATAAGCAGGTGTGTGGTCACCTGCTCTCCTCCTTCTCGCTTTCACCACAAGGAATAAGTGCCTCGGTAGATCCCCACACTTGACACCATGATGGAAGAAATTGGATTAGGAACAGCTTTGGGAAACAAGGATACGTTGACATCATATCTTTATTTTCTCTCTCACTATTTTTCGAGAAAATACGGCGATATTGTCTTCGTACTGGAGTGTCTAGAAGATGATGATCATTCTAAAAACCCTCCACCGGTTTTTCGTATTGGGAGCACGCCGCTGCATGCTTCTCAACTGCAGTTCCTTGCTGTGTTTGTTGGGGTGAAACCTGTCAGGCCACAGCTGAACTGTCGGACATGCCGCTGTTGTGAGAAGCGGTGCGTTCCAGGTTGGGTGAGTAGTGTTTGCTGGCAGGCTCCACTTGTCTGTTAGTGCTATGGGGGCTACTTGACAATGTTTATGGAAACCGGCCCCAGGCTAGGGTCCTTTGTTCAGCCACCTAGGCGACAGGAGACCTTGGTCTGAAGACCATTATAGTTTTAACTAGTGGGCCGCGACCATTGACACTGGTGATCCCTGTGTGTTTTGGACGAGTGGATTCTCTCTGTCACCGTGTTAAGGCCCCATCTTTCATATCCAAATGAGAGTATTCCTTCACGAGGGGATATGTGCATGAATGTGCGGTAGCGGCAGATTCATGTTCAAAGTCAGCTACACAGGCCAGTTGGTATTGTGCTGATTCCGTCGGGTGTGGTAAAATCACCGTTGTGAAGCGGTGTTGACATCTTGTTTTCTCTTTTCTCTTAAAAAGTGAGGAGAGGTTCAGAACGGCGGCCTGTCTGGGTGAGTGTTATGTCATTGTTTACATGTTCATAGCTTGCGGTTAGCCAGTCGGCTGTTAACTGCTGCGTTAGCCTGCTGGATCGCTGCATGGCCTGCTTAGGTTGGGCCTACTATTAGCCAGTCAGCTGTTAGCTGCGGGGCTAGCATGTCGTGGTCGCTAGGTAACGTTAGCTTGCTGCTATAGGCCATGGCCTGGCGCGGGGTAGCTTTGCTTCTCGCGCGCCGCCGTGAGCTCGCTTCTGATCGCGTGCGTCGTTAGCTCGGCGTCTCGCGAGCGGAAGCAGTAGCACCCGAACGGTTGGAGCGGCCGTTAGCTTGATGCTATTCTGTTGAACGTGCTTTGATTTTAACATGTTTTACACTCTTGACCACGACGTCATCCTTGACAGGGGATGTTTCGTCGACCCTGCCCTGAGCCAGGACGGCAAGGTTGCATCAACAGGGGACTGTAGTGCGGGTTGGGGCGGTGACGCTGCCCAGTTCGGACAACACAGGAGCGGCTGTGTTCCTACGGTGTCTGTGACTGCACTTCGCTGATCTGCGTTCCGGGTAGGAACGGGGTTGACCAGACCTCATAACACGTCTTCTGGTTTTACTTTGCTAAATGTATTGTGAATAACGGTGTTTTTCCCAAAACGTGTGTTGCTACAATGCATTTAGGATACGTTGCGGGTTATGTGTGAGCTGTTTTTGTCACTGGCAGTTAGCTTCTCCGTGCAAATCGGGATGTAATGATCTGGTTGTTGTGTGAGAAACATCATGGTGTTTATATGTACCGTGTACTCACAACTAAGGTAACTAACCTATGAAGCTATGCTTGGTGACAAGTGAGTAAAAGAATGTTCTTTCTCAGACTGTGATGACAATGAACAGTGTGTTCACATATTAACAGGTTTTCCTGTTTTAACTGGCCGTATTGAGGGTAAAATAGGAGGATTGTGTTTTCCCCCCCGGTTCCCTGGGGACTTTTTCATCCTCCTATCAGACATGTTTGTGCACTATTTGTGTCTTTTGTGTGGTAGGGATGCGATGTAACTCTTAGCTTGATTGCTGAGGTTGTGCTAAATCTGCTGGAGAGACTTATTTTCCTAAAAAAAGAAAATGGTTTGGTTGCTGTCATGTGTGCTTAGCAAGGCCTGTGGCCGATACTAATCGAGAATGATGTATTCTCTCATTGTGAAAAAAACGGCGTTCCTCTGTTGAGTGTTTTTGCCATTTTTTGTAGGTGATGATGGGTTGTGTGTGTCATGTGACCTACAACTGGGTTGGACTGGCCACAGAAGCACATGTGTATGTTGGACCGGGGCTCTTAGAGCCCTCTCTATTCTGTGTTTTTCCTTAGTAAAAATCAGATAGCAGGTTAGCTCATGCGCTGTGTGGAGCTGTAAAACGCTTCATAGAGTTGACTATGACTGTGTCATATTCTCTTTTTGTCATTACATCGTATCATGGGTGTGGGGTCGTAAAGGGGTGAACTGGTAACCTTTCCTCTCCCCATTGTTTCTGTCGGTCAGGGGTACACCCCCTGTCCTTCAAGGTTCCCGTCACGTGGCGGTTCGGCACGTTACGGGGGGGGGGGGGGGGGGGGCGGGGGGGGAGTTCCTGGTCCCACGGCCTGGTATATTGGGCGTGTGCACCGCAGGAATTCCCCCGCCATAGAGTACGTCACCGTGCGCGTCTCTGTTGGTAGGATTTCCGTGTGCTGTTCAGGTCCATGTGATGGATCTGTTTTCAGGGGGGGTGGTCAGGGCTCCTCCTCAACTAGCGCCTATTCAGGCCTTCTGTGAGTTCGGACTCCTTCTTCCATGTGAGGAAGCCTCCATCAGAGTACAGAGCCTTCCTCCTCAGATTGTCAAAGTGAGTGGACCCTCTAGAAGGGTCCTTTTCTATTGTGTGTGTATTCGATTCAATTCGTTTATTGAGTGTGTATGGGTTCAGTGCCTCTTCCCCGGAGAGCCCTAAAACCAGTTTTTTTACATGGCTCAAGGTGCAATATATTCTTTTCAATCTGTACAGCTCGCGTGGGAAGTCTCTCTGGGGATCCCCGTCTCCTTCCTATGGGAGGGTGGTGGGATGTAAAAATGTGAACATTTTTTACCCCGGCTGTGTAGACTGGGATACATACTGTTGATGCTTCCTTCTTTTCTATTCCAGAAGTGTTGGAGTTAGGGAGTGTCACACCCCTCTTGTCGTTCCCCTGGGCGCCTTGGGGATTCAATGACAGGTCTAAATAGCCTGTTCATTGATGGGGGTGTGTCCCGACGCACGTATAGTGCTAGCTCGCTGTAAACAGGCGATTGACTGGCACGCCTTGGTTGCTTGTGGTTGAAACAGCGTTTTTATAAAGCAACTGAGATGGGGGTTTTTCCTCTTCCGACGACCACATCCCATGACCTGGGTGGGTTGTCGACGGATTCTCGTTCATGTCTGGGGGATGATGACGGAATGGATCTGAACATATGTGGAGGGGTCTCACGCCCTTGGGGTGGGCCACCAGGCGCGGTTCGCCCGAACGTCTGGGTGGCGCCTTCTTTTCATGTTAAGATCGACACGCATATCTGCCCTTCTCCTGGAGTAGGCATGTCGGCGTGGTTAGGGCACGGGACTGGTTCTGGTCACGCTGGTCCAGGTCAGTTGAACCCGTTGTCCGCCGGGGATGCAGATCTGCTGTTCTGGTACCCTGAGGGACTTGGGCTTTTTTCAGGGGGAAAAATGCCAGGTCGGTCTGGGTGTCACAGGGTTAAGCGCTATGGAGACCCTGGTTGGGTATGTTTTTACTCAGCACTGTCGTAATGGCTTACAGCCATGCCATTCTGTACACGCTCGATCTCGTCGGATCTCGGCCGCTACACAGGTTGGTCCTGGTTAGTACTTGGTTGGGAGACCGCCTGGGAATACCAAGTACGGTGTGCTTAGGGGCTGGTTCTCTATTATTTTTCGCTCCTCTCTCACGCATGGCGAAGAGGGGCCTGTGGGGGTGGTTTTTTGACCTCCTCTGGTGACCCTGTGCTTCCCGTACCGCCAGGCCCGGTCCGAAGTGATGTTTGCGACCCGTAGGCCTGGGTTAACCCTTTTTTGAAAACTGAAACACTTGTACTGCGGTATAGCCGGTGTATACCCGTAGGTGTGTTTTGGAGTTTTTTCTTGAGGGGTTATAGGAACAACCACCGCATTGGGTAACACCGAGGTGGTTGATTCCCTGGTGTGTTGGAGCAGTGTCAACTCCCGGGTTCACCGGTTGAGGGTGCCCCTGCACGTTCATGACGTCTGCCAATCATGTCAGCCTTCTCTGCCTCGACCCCTCTGGGTGGGGGTTTTTAAATGGAGGCTTGGTCATGCAACAACGCCAGCATACGCCCCTTCCGCCGGGGCAGCTGTGTTCAGCTGTCCCCTCTGGCGCCTGTCTCGTCCGCAGTCTCCAGGCTAGGGTTAACAGCCTGTTGCCTGGTTTTTCCCCGGTGCGCTGCCTGCTTCCGTTGGTTAACTTCTTTTTTTTTTTGTGTGCTTACGGCCATGCTGACTGCCTGTTCTGCAGGGTCAGTGTGCCAGGCGGTGTACTATTGGGGGGACGGGGCCCGCTCGGCTTACGGCCATACCGACCTGAACACGCCCGATCTCGTCCGATCTTGGTAGCTAAGCAGGTTCTGGCCTGGTTAGTACTTGGTTGGGATACCGCCTGGGATTACCAGGTGCAGTAACTGGGGGGCCTTTGTCCGAATACGCTGGCGATGTGGGGGGCGGGGCACTACGTGCCCACCTGGTGGGGTCTTGATGCTGGCATCATGGACTTCTCCGGGCCCCCATTCCAGGGAGTCCAGTCCTTTTGGTGGGTCTGGGTCTTCCTTCGCGCTACGCTGCTACGGCCTTGCCACGGGGTTGGGTTTGCCCTTGACCCCGTGATTCTGGGGGCGGTAACGAGGTTGTTCCTCCGTTTGTTCCCGGGTGGCATGCGGGTTGTGCGTGTGTGTAGTCGTGGGGTCAAGCCACGGTCTGCTCACCCTGTGCGTTGAGTTGCTTGAGTGCCTCTTCGCACGGTCGGGTCCGTCGCCTTCCCGTGAAGCCCCTAATAGGGGGGATACCCTCCATTAGGGGGGGTCGGGGGGGCTCGGCCCTCCCTGTTCTGATGGTTTTGGGGGGCTGTCAGCGGGGTGTATTTGTCAGCCAGCGGCTCCGCTTGGCCTCCCATTGTGCAGTGTGATGCCAAGCAGAGCCTCTAACGGCACAGAACGCTAGGTTATGACTATAAGCAAGTTCTGTTAGTTAGAGGTGACGCTTGGCATCAGACGGCCGCTGCAGCCCTTGACCTCACCTTGTGGTGAAAGCTTGGGAAGGAGGAGAGCAGGTGACCACACACCTGCTTATGAAGGTAAGCTGATGAGGGGTGTGGTCAGACTAATACTGGTATTAGAGGTACATTTGTGGAATTTATTCAGTACGCGTGCACGTACGCGAGATAGTGCAGTGTGATGCCAAGCGTCACCTCTAACTAACAGAACTTGGTTATAGTCATAACCTAGCGATCTGGTATGTCATAAATGTCTAGATGCAACAGTACTGTCTACCTGTATGTCATGTATGTTATGATGAATTGAAAATGGGGGACCTTGATGTAAACAAGACGAAAGTCTTTCTCTGCATCCCCTTAACAATTGTGTGTATTGAGCTGTACTGTATTGTACCCATTCTGCAATCTGTTAATACAATTTTCAATCAATCAATCAATGATGCGGCGTTCAGACTATGGCAGTAGACGGTAGCCTATATAGGCTGACAAATATCTGATGTTCATCGAGGAGGGTAGATGCAGGATATGTCACTCTCTCCGTCATACTGCGTCAAGTGATTGGGGTATAACACACACGCAGGTCCCCAAACACTCCACCAGCCCAATCTGAGCATGTGCCTAACGCATGTGCATAACGCCCATCTCCTATTGGGTGGCTTACTGGTGATTTAGCCTCCAATATATTAGCCTTGATCTTCATCATGGCTCACCACCATTTAAGTCATATCCTCTTCTGCTACAATGTGTAGAGGGGAAATCGAATGTTCTCATGTGCATAGCGCCACATAGCGGCTCCAATTTATGCTGTAATGAGGTTACTGATACACAAGTGGCAGTAATGTAGAAGATTCAGTGTAGCAAAGTGTGGCAACTGGACTAAGAGAATGAGATTGAGTATAGTAATAATAATACTAAACTTTATTTGTATAGCACCTTTCATACAGAAACTGCAGCTCAAAGTGCTTCACAACAGAAACAAGACAGGCATAAAATGAGCACATAAAGTGCAGACATATCAAATCACAGTTTTTCACATTAGGATCTAACATCCCAACAGGCCACCTTGTTTATGGTTTGATTCAGTTTTAGAATAGTAATGTGCATTGACTTTCGCTCTGGCACTCTGATTTATGTTAGATGGGTTTCATCAGTATTTCCCTTGTGATAAGCAAAGCTACTGAATGTAGAGAGGAGATGGGGGTAATATTGCATGCTCAGATTGCGTTGGTGGAGTGTTCGGGACTAAATGTATGGAAATACGGCCAAATTGTAACTACTCCAATGTTTGACGCATGCAGCGTGAGAAGTGAAATTCTTTTACTGTTTGAAGCACAATCTTAGGGGGCTCATACAGAACCAAGCATTTCACTGTAATGTAGGCTACATGTACCTTATATGGGACAAATAAAACAAAACTTGAGTTAAAACTTGGTCACATCATTACCCTCCTTGCCATTACCCTCCATTACCCTCCTTGCTGATAAGCGCGGAAGCATACTGTACCGCTGGTAGACAATAGGAATGTCACACCCCTACATAAGTATTGTGGTATTTCCCCAAAAAGTTATGTTGGTGATTACAATGATGGTAGTGACCAAGAGATTATGGAAATACCATGGTAAATGATTTATACAATGGCCAGTACCATGGTTAAAACTGAAATGACCATCAAACTACCATGATACATTTTCACAAGGGACAAACCCTGAACTCTTATCATATGAAGAAAAAACATTCACCTTTATAATCAACAATGATGCAAGTATCCATTTCAGGATGCACATCATCCATCAGGATCATGAACCTCAGATGCTCGTCAATCTGATTTAGAGAAAAACAAGGTACCATTAGACAAGCCTTGAGGCAGATGGATGCACACAAAATGATTTCTCGCACCAATATTTTGTATTTGGAATTTGGTATTTTGTATTTATTAGTTAAGTTTGAACCTGTATTTATTATTCCTTATTGTCTTGTCAGTAGTATTATTATTATTATTGTTGATGTTGATGTTTTTACACTTTAAGGACCAGCCACGTATATATACGTGTTTCGGTGCCATGCGTTGTGGACCAGAGGCACGTATATAGCTGTGGCAAGTTGTTATTGTTTTATTCCATATTAATAACCGGATCAAGATCCCTGATCGACTCTGCAGATCTACCTGCCTCTGTGGAATCGGCAACATGCAATACTGGCCAGATCCTCTTAAGGCCCTCCCATAGTCGAGCAGACTGTACACAGAGCAGACTCCGCAGAGGTCCGCGCGGCTCTTTGAGCTTTGATCTCAGCGGACAGCAGACCCACAGGTGCGAAGCTACTATTTTCTGACGCGCGGACATCCGCGCCGCTGACTTGGTGTCACACAAAACGCTGCTCTGCGTTTTGGTTGACATCGAACTGCATTTAATGTGACGCCGATCTGCATTTTACTCTGACCACTCGCCCCGTGCCAAGAGAGATGTTTGAATGGCTTTTCTAAATGAAGTGTGTAAAATTGCCAGTTTTATTTCGAAATATTGGAAACGGAGATAACATACTCTTTATTTTGACATCGGATGACGACGACATGACAGAAGTTGAACAGCGTGGGGACAATTGTGTAAACTGCCGCGTGACATGTAGGAAATTGGTCCGCGGAGGTCCGCTCGACTATGAAGGCTCAAAGAGTCCAGTGGACCTCCGCGGAGTCTGCTCTGTGTACAGTCTGCTCGACTATGGGAGGGCCTTTAGGGGCGACATCGCTCCACTGCAGTATCATTGTGGGCGAATGGAATATTTTTTTTTTACCCTCCAACGGAGTATCATATTACTCTGATCACAAACCAACAGCATGCACCGTGTATCATGTTTCGAAGCGGAGATTTCACCATGGAATAAGGGGATTTATCATCAACCAATGGACATATCGATCTACCAGATGCCGATCGATAACAGGAAAATGCTGCCGGGTATCACACGGGCTGACGGTAAGACATTTATCACCTAATTTATAGCCGGATCGGAGCTCAAGCAATCGATCTGTGAATGTGGCTACTTACACGGACACTGTATTGGTAATCAATAATACTAATCGACGTCCCCCGTCGCCCCCCTTTCATCATAGATGCTCTGGGATAGTCCGGATCATAAGCAGTTTGTGTTATTTCATTAGCATATATACAACGGAAATGCCGTTGAATATAACGTTAGTAGCCTTTAGCTCTATAACTAGCTTTCCAAAAAATAGATGATACGAAATCTGCGATAAAGCTTATATTCACGGCGCTATAAAATGACAACCTACCGATGGATTTATTTTTTATTTAAGCCATTCTGAAGGGACGGTTTATGCACTCAATTGACAATGAGAATGGACAGATAGCATAGCAACACTATAAAGTATAGATATAGCTGTCAGAAAACCCACATGTTTGTTTACATTCCCCGGTCCTCTAGCCACTAATTAGACTAAGCCCATCGGTCGTCAAAGAAAATGAAAAATAAAAAGATTGTATAAAAAAAAAAAAAAGCTTTCTCGCACCAATCAAATTAACCAATCAAACAGACTGAGACTGTTTCACCCAAATAGACTACGTTATATTGTTGTTCCCTAAATCATTTTTAAACATTTACTTTTTTTTTTATCTACTTTTTTCTCCCATTTAAAATGTTTCTCCCATCCCAATTTCATATCGTCCAATTCTACCCTCCCCTGTCTCGAACGCTGTTAGGCCATGCCTCCCACAAGCCGGCTGCAATGTGGACGAAGCCTTACATCACGTGTCCCCTCCGGTACTCGAGGAAGCAGCCGTCGCATCTTTTCACCTGCACAGCGCGATCTCTTAGCGGCGGGAGTCTGCGTGGGAGGGACACGCCGCCCCCGTCGCTTCCTGATTCTGCTGCGCAGGCGCACCAACCGACCTGTAGGAGTCGCTGTCCACAACGTCCGATCCCCACCCATCAGCTTTCCCACCCCTAACACTGCCAATTGTGTTAGTATGAACCACCAGCCAAGCTGATAGCAATGCGGAGAGCTGGGCTCATGTTTAAACATTTACAAAATAAATTCAGAATTTAGAAATGTTTAGAAAAGTACATTTTCACCAGTTTATTTCCTCTTGCATTGTTTGCCTCCAGTTTTGGTTTCTCTTTCAGCTTGGTGAAGTTGTAATGACCTCCTGGAGCCTGACCTGATCGAACGTGACTTTGAGGTAAAATAATGACTTGGACTATTTCAACAACTTCGGGGTGAGAGTTTGACAAACAAGATGAATTTATGTTTAGGTAATGCGTCTGAGTAAGTAAAATTGTATTACATGATATAACCTACTGTCACCCGAAGGATCTTAAAGGCAGAGTAAATTTTTTTATGCGGTGCCTATTACGCCCCCAGTACAAATTTTTTTGTATTTTGTCTAGATTTGGACAAAAACTAATTCCATTTGGTTTTTCATGTATAGTATAGTCAATTCATCATGAATAATGATATGGGCTTCTAAGTTGCTGTTTTATAAATTGTAAAAGCTTTGATTAAAAGAGGTATTATGGCGAATTGTGGTATTATGCCATGTCCCCAGTGCTGTTCATTCAACTTCAATCTAAAGAATAACTAATAAAAACATATACATTTCTAAATATATCATGATTATAAAATTGTCTTGGTCAAACTCCATTTTATCAAATGCTGTTTTAAAAATAAATAAATAAATAAAACAAATATTATAAAAAAGAAAAAGGATTTATGTCCGTCCCCGGCATCACTGTCCACTCTGTGGAGCTGTGTTTACTGTCCCTTTAAGAAGAAAACACATTTCTCAATGACATCAGTCTCATGAGGTGACATCACAACAGTGGAGGGAAAATCAAATGTGGTAAGATGTCTGTTTTTCTACCTCTTTTACTATCCTATTTTGATGTTTCTATTAAGTGAGTTTGATATGTTTGAAAATAACTGTCCATCCTGTTAGGCCTAAGTATTGAGGAGATCAATCAAATGTAATAATTGAAAAAAGTGTTTGTGAAGAATTATAGATTCCTCATCAAGAATTGAAAGTCATGCTAGCCATTATGCTAACACAGGCAGACTAAAGGCTAACTTTAGCTCAATATGTCCACCCTGTTATTGTCCACCCTGTTAGCCTTATTCAACTAACAGGGTGGACACCAACCTAACAGGGTGGACATATATCTAGTAATGTTGACTTATAACAAGTTTTGTTGCCATGTATGCAGTGTTTTCCCTATATGCAACAGCAGCATTCTTTTATATTTATTTGTTATAACTAGTTTATAACTAATATTTATTTGCCCCTGGTTGCCTTACACTGATAAGCAGCAGGTGCAAATCATTGGATCCAGGTGCTGCTGCAAAATAACATACTGGGGGAAACACTGATATGTATATTATATTGTATATTATTATGTATACTGTATGATATAGGTATATTATCTAAAGGAAATGCATGCATTTGTTTAGGAATGGCATCCCCACTAAGTGCAGCTGAATCACAGCGGCGTTACAGAGCATGCTGTGATGCTGACCCAGAGAGAAGACAGCAATACCTTCATAAAGAGAGAGAAAAATGGAGAAGGGACAGAGAGAAGGGCATAAAGACTGGTATCAATGAAGTTGGTGAGAGAGAGAAAAGGGCAAGGAGGAAGAAATGGAGGGAGGTAAAGAAAGCAGCCAGGGCCAGAGAATCACACAACACTCCCCCTGCAACTCCAGAGATTCAGCCTTCAAGGTTTGAGCAAGTTTGTAATATAAGGACATGTACTGTACATTGAGAATAAAATACATTGTTGTTTTTAAGACTTTTGTGAGCTTTAAAAAAATGCAGAGTTAATATAAGTCAGGATGTATTATCATTTGTTTATTCTGTTTTAGGCAAAGCCTTCAAGGTGAAAAGAGGGCAAAAAATGGAAGGAGAAGGCTCCAACAGGAGATAGCCCTCTTAAAGGCCCAACTGGATAGAGAGATGAGAATGAAGGAAAAGTATAAAAAAAGATACTCAAGGTGTAAGGCCAGCTCCTCATCCCCACGTGCATTGGTGAATCGGATGCTTCAAAATCAGAACGTCACTCCTTATGTCCGCAAGACCCTTACATTTCACTCTGCCTTAGTTGCGGACATTGCTCAGTCTTACAAAGCCTCAAGAAGAGAAAGAGTGAAGCAAACGATAGCCAAAGTGACATGTGGTAGGCTATTAAAAAAATACAGACTCCTGTCATTCGCTTGTAGTGCTCTTGGATTCTCCAAGAAGAGGGATAAGTTGAAAAGGGATGCAGACCTGACCACCTTTCAGAGAAGGAAGAGTTCAAGGAGAGCAGAGAGTAAAGCCAATATCCGTACCTTCTTTATTCGTGACGATGTCAGTCGTATGACAACTGGGCGCAAGCAGACCATAACTGTGAGGAAGGAGAAGATGCAGAAGCGACTGCTTACTGACACATTAAAGAACCTTCATAGGAGATTTGCATCTGAAAAATCAGACAACGTCTCATACTGTCTGTTTTGTGCATGTCGGCCATTTTGGGTCATGGCCCCTACTGATGCAGATCGGGCCACGTGCCAGTGCAAAACGCACGAAAATCTCCAGTTCATGGCTAACACCCTCTACAGCCATGGGATTGTGGACTCCAAGAACATTGAGGAGATGGCTGACCGCACTGTCTGTGCCACGGGAATCAAAGCCTGCGCCTATGGTGACTGCAAAGAGTGCCGTCTCAACGCTCACCCAACCTTGAAAGCAGCCACAGAGGAAATTGTACAAGTTGTACAATGGTCTCTTGAAAGGACAGGTGAGGAAGAGAGGAAGACCATTACCCTTAAGAAGGAGGTGCACAGCACACAAGCAGAACTGGTCAGTAATTTTCAAGACCGTCTCTTCAAATTCCGTAAGCACCTGTTTAACATCAGGTGGCAATATGGTGCTTACAGAAAGCTACGGGAAAGACTCCAAGAAAATGAGTGTCTAATCCACATCGATTTCAGTGAAAATTACTCATGCAAGTATCACAATGAGATCCTGTCAGTGCATTTTGGGGGATCCCACCAACAGGCAACGCTGCACACCGGTGTGCTGTACACCACTGAACAGACACCAATATCATTCTGTTCTATCTCGCCCTCGCGAAGACATGACCCACCAGCGATCTGGGCCCACCTGGAGCCTGTACTGGAGATGGTGAAGGCCAATTACCCAAAGGTGGAGAGGCTTCACTTCTTCAGTGATGGCCCAGCAACCCAGTACAAACAGAAGGGCAACTTCTACCTCCTGTCAACTGAGCCATTCAGGCATGGTTTCAAAGACCTGTCGTGGAATTTCTTTGAGGCCAGCCATGGCAAAGGAGCTCCAGATGGAATCGGAGGGACACTGAATCGGTCAGCTGACCGGATTGTGCGCTTGGGGGAAGATGTTCCAGATGCCCTCACTCTATTTCAAAAACTGAGGGGACTGGAATCCACAGTGGAGCTCTTCTTTGTCAGTGAAGATGAAATTGAAGCAAAGACAGAGGTAAAGATGCCCCCAACCCCTGCAAAAACATTCACAAGTAATAAAGTACCTCTGTCTGTCTGTCTCTTGCTCTAATGAATATTATAATAATAATATTAATAATAATAATAATAATAATAATATCTCTATTTTGAATATGATATCTCATACTTGTACTGTATATCATCTCTTCTCGCCTCAGATCCCTGCTCTGACTCCTGTTAAGGGCACAATGAGGATGCACCAGGTAATCAGCCTCTTACCTTGGCAAATCAAGTACAGGGACATCAGCTGTTTCTGTCAGAGACAGGATGGTCGACTGGATTGTGCCTGCTTTGAACTAAAAGTTTCTACTCTAAATGGAGTTCCAGTGACGCCCCCAACGCAGAACAGAGAGACCCCATGGCGACCAGAGGCAGTCGACAGCACTTACATTGGAAAGTGGTGTGTTGTCGAGTATGACGATGACGTGTACCCCGGCATCATCATGGCCGTGGAGGAGAATAGCATTCACGTGAAGTGCATGCATCGCAATGGGGTAAACAAATACTTCTGGCCAACACCACGTGAAGATATCAGCTGGTATGCAGATGACCAACTTCTGTGTCTTATACCCGAGCCACAGGCACTCAACAAACGCTCTGTTCAACTGGATAAGTCCACGTGGAAATATCTAGAAGATCACTTGGGGAACTACAACTAGACATGCACTAAGGGCAGGGTCTGGAGCTGGGGCTGGACTTTGAGCTGCTACTTTTACACCGGTTACCCCCACATCAGAGCTACAGAGGAGTCTATCACATACTGCACACACACAAGCACAAACACACTCATTCACACAAACACACACACACACACACACACACACACACACACACGCATACATACACACACACACATACAGTATAAATTCTCTGTCATACACATAAACACAAACATATGCATATACAGTTTTCTTTCCTTTTTGTGTTCTTCCAGTTATTCCTTGGTCCAAGTTTAAGATTCCCAAGGAGTTAGTCTAATTTCACATTCCCAGGGAGTTAGTTTGATTTCATGCACACATGATTTGTATGCACGCAACTCTCATACACATAAACACACATACATACACATTCAGTACAAACTGAGTCATACACACAAACATAAACAAGTGCATGGACAAGTTATTTAAGTAATTTTCCTTTTTGTGTTCCAGTTCTTCCTTAGTCCATCATAAACCAAGTTTATTCATGTTATAATTAATAAAATTCATTAAATAACATTAAGGTTTTGTCATTTGTTGGTGTTTTGTCCACCCTGTCATTCTACTGTGTCCACCCTGTTAGACCTCTGTCCACCCTGTTATGTTGGTATTTTTCTATCATAGTTTAATGAGATTACCAAATATCAAGTGTATATTTGTAGTTACATAAAGATATGGAAGGGATTGATTATACATGCTAGAAACTTTGAGTAATTATTATCATAATTCACTTTTCTTAAGAAATAAAGTGGAAGAATATGTCCCGTTCTCATAATGTGCAGTTGTTTTTCTCAATATATGCTGTTTAAAATAATTGTATTGTAAAATAAATATCTGACTAAATTGAGGGACATACAATTCCTATACACTAGCAATCATGCACTGAAATCACAATTAAACAGTTATGTCTATGTCCTTAACAGGGTGGACATATCCCTTGTGACACATGTTGTTAATATATCTAAATATAATATAATTTAGGTGCCTGAGCTCGACCAATGTGTTTTTCAGCTAATTAGATATGTGCTTTATATAATAGAACATTAAAATATAGGTAAATACACTTTTTTTTATCCCAAGTTATGAAGTCCAAATGGCACCCTATAAAAATGACGCCACTACATGTCGCACTAGCACCAGAACGTAATCTATCCAATCAGGTGCATTCCACATGTGGAAATGGGAAGTAGGGGATACGTGCCTGCAATATGTAAACAACATCATTAATTTTGGACCTGCAAACTAATTTTAAATAATAAATTCTAAACGTATAATTCATCAATAATGTATTGGGGGGGAAAGCAATATTTTTATTCTACACCTTTCTAAACGCTCTGTGGAGGCATAATAAAAAAAATTCTACATAGAAATGTTACCTATAGCCAGTGTTGTGCTAGTTACTGAAAAATAGTAACTCAGTTACTTTACTAGTTACTTCATTTCAAAGTAACTTCGTTACTGTACTAGTTACTTACACCCAAAAGTAATGAGTTACTGTGAAAAGTAACTATTTAGTTATTTAAAAAAAAGATTAAAAAAAAAGATTGCTCCCGAGTCCCATGCCCTATAGTACTCAAAATCGGTTGATCAACTTGACAGTTTCCATTCACATCACCGAACTCTGCTAAGCAATGTGGTCTAGATACAAACACAAATCTGACACAAACAAATGTTGTCCCGAGTCATATAGTCAATAAGAAGTGCGCCGGTTGAAGGAACAGCCTTGATGTCGCCGGAGCGTTTCATTATAACCATTATAATTCAAGGGTACTACGACTATGCTTGCACCTCATGGTACCAAAGCACCTCAAAGGCGCTTAAAACAAAATTACAAACATCACAAAACAAACTGGTCAGACTACTACTTGACCTGAACCCCAGAAGAACCCACCTCACCCCTGCCCACTTTGACAACCTAGGATGGCTTAGAGTAGACGACAGAGTACAGCAACTTGCAATGGGCCTGGTCTACAAGATACACTATACGACCGGGGTACCCATGTACATGTCAAAATACTTCCCAAAGGTCAGTGAATACCACAACCACTACACCAGAGGAAGCTCAACAAATCATGTAAAACCCAGATTCGGCTCAAACAAGGGACTAAACACGTTTCGCAATTATGCCACAACAATGTGGAACGCCCTACCCAAAGCTAGCGGTAACAGTACTGTATATTTGAATACCGTTTATGTCACAAATGTATCAGTACTAAATACCTATATGTCCCTATGCCATAAATGTCATGTATGTTGTGTATGTCATAAATGTCTATATGAATTGAAAATGGGGGACCCTGGTGGAAACAAGACAAACGTCTTTCTCTGGTCTGCATCCCCTTAACAATTGTATGTATTGAGCCGTACTGTATTGTACCAATTCTGCAATCTGTTAAATAAAGTTTTCATTCATTCATTCATTCACCATCTTGCAAGTTGCAACGTTGTTTAAGATATCAATCAAAGCATTGCAACGTTAGAATAGTTAGGATATCAATTGTGCATGAAAGGACTATATTTATATTGTTTGGTTAGTATTATATGAGATTCCCTGGCAGATTTCGTACAGTCAAAATCCGTTGATCAACTTGAGTTTCACTCACCAAAGTCTGCGGTGGTTGAGATGTAGTAACGTTACGTTAGTCCAGTTGACTCCAGCAGCGCCTCAAACATGTTCTTTATCTCGTTTCCATGTTGTATATTAATTATCTCTCCAAGTAGTTGCTAAATGGTTTGTTAGTTTGTTACTGCATTCTTTGTATGTAGATTCATAGCGAGCGTTTGTTTTGTTTACAATAGAGAGGGTCTATTTCTTTCCGTAGCCGCATTTCTTGCGCACTTCTGATTGGCCAGTGGCCAGACTCGCCTCGTATCATTCTACGCGGGTGGGGATGAGGATAATAATAATAATAATAATCACTACCGCTCGCTATCAATCTACGCCGTATATAACGCAAATAACGCAGTGACGAACCATTCAGTAACGTAAGTAGCGTTACTGAATTTCAAAAGTAATGCGTTAGAGTACTAGTTGCGGCAAAAAGTAACTTCGTTTCTGTAACGCGTTACTTTGTAACGCGTTAGTCCCAACACTGCCTATAGCACCTTTAACTGCTTTAAGTTCATTATGTTAATTCTTGGCCCCGGCTGTGATATATAGCTAGCATAGCATAGTGTGTTACACAAACAGCCAGGGACCCAACAAGTTAGAGATATACAGTGGCGGCGGGGGGGAGGGGCTAGCAGGGGCTTAAGCTCCCTCTGAAAAAGGCTTAGCCCCCTCTAAGCCCCCCCTCCCAGTTATGGTTTTTTTTTTTTTTATATATAAAATAGATTACGAATTCCGTTATATTGGACATTTGTATTAATTATATCAAGCGAAGAACTGAGAAATTTGGCAGAGAGAGACGGCAACATTATCGTGGGTTTGCGTGATGAGTATCTCCACCTCTTTTATTGTGAAGCTGTATCTATCTACCGGTAGTCATCAAAAGCATGTCTGTCACTATAGCCAATTGAAATGCTAGAAATGGTCACATGGACTGGGAGAACCAATGGAATAGTACCACCGGGCCGCGTGTATATTGCCCTAACGCACTTTCACTTCCGCGTTTGAGATGCGAGCGAGTAAAAAAAAAAAAAAAACATCTTTGGATAGCTTCTTTGCAATGGGGAAATATAACGCTTCTTTTAATAAACAGGAGCCATACTTAAAATACGGGTTTATCGCAACAGGTCGGTGATTCTTGCGTGCCGAGCATGATATGTGGCGACAACAACAACAACAACAACAACAACAACAACAACAACAACAACAACAACAACAACAACAACGAGGCAATGATGACAACTGTGTTCAAGTTGGCAGATAAAGTAGCATTCAACACCAATCTGGAATTGGAGGGCGGCGAGTGGATATGACATGTTTCAAACATTAGCAGGGATTTTGGAGGACTTAACAACAAACAAGGTATGGTGAGTCGTGTTTTCATGCATTCTGATCTGTTCATCACCCGCCGCGGTGATCTGCTGTTCATGAATGAATGAATGAAAACTTTATTTAACAGATTGCAGAATGGGTACAATACAGTACGGCGCAATACACACAATTGTTAAGGGGATGCAGACCAGAGAAAAACGTTTGTCTTTTTTCAATATCAGTATATTAAATTAGCCATTGTTTTTGATCCTGGCCCGCCAAACCACAGGCTTGGGGAAAATCTGGCCCGTGGCCAGACCTAATGGCCGACCCCTGATGTAGCCTATATTAGCCGTTATTTAGTTTGTTATTGTTTGTTGCATTAAAATTCATTAGCACCTGCTATAAACAATCCAGCCCCCCCAGAGCTCCCCCAATGGGATATAGGCTATAATTAGGGAAGAATTTGGTTTGACAAAGCCGTCTCACAGAAGTTTAGATATTACGATAAGTCCTTTGTAATTCTCCCTGCAATATTCCTCAGAGCACAATGATCTAGTAAGAGTTGGGTTATGTTACTCAATTACTCAAGAAATCATCCAGTGCATCCATCTACCCCACTATGATTTTGATTTGATTTGACTTCATTTTGATGATTGCACCAGACAGTATTAATTTAAACATTTCTGTTATGGTCCTCAACTAGGGGTGTAAAGGCACACGTATCCGTACCAAACCGAACTGTTTCAGTGTGTACCGTACCGTACCGAACGGCTGTGTAGTGTACCGAACGAATACAACGGTATGTTAACCACTAACGACCGCCCACAGGGCTGTTTTTTTCACAATCTAATATAATATATATATATTTTTTTTTGACAGCCCTACAAGTACAATTAGTTACTGCACACTACATAACCCCTGAGTGGAACATGGAAAGCCAAACTTTCCCCCACTGTACCGAAAACCCTTACCGAACCTTGACTTCAAAACCGAGGTACGTACTGTAACGTGGTTTTTGTGTACCGTTACACCCCTAAACACAAGCAAAATAAAACATTTGTTTATTGTTTAGTCTACCGTTCTTACGTTTTGCCAGACACCAAATGGGACCACGTTGATGTTGGTTAGTTGAACCTGACTTTGCTCCAGATACCTGTGGCAGAGTGAGACAAGAGTGAGACAGTGGGGTCAGCACCGCTGCCTCGAACCCCAGTGGGAGGCCTTTCTGTGTGGAGTTTGCATGTTCTCCCCGTGTTTGCGTGGGTTTTCCTCTGAGGACCCCGGTTTCCTCCCACATCAAAAGACATGCATGTTAGGCAGGGACCACGGATGAAAACTAGCTCATTAGCTAACTCTGGCACATTTACATTGATGTGGAAACTGAAAGTGTTGATTAACGTGCATTGTCCCTGGGTAATAAATTAATGAATTAAACCATGATGACTAATGATGACTTATGATCTGCCTTTGTTTACTACATTACATGCACATTTAACATTAGAATTATCATTGTCTTTCTTTATCTCTGGAATATACTATTGAGTTTTGATTGATTGATTGAAAACTTTATTAACAGATTGCAGAATGGGTACAGTACAGTACAGCTCAATACATACAATTGTTAAGGGGATGCAGACCAGAGAAAGACTTTCGTCTTGTTTACATCAGGGTCCCCCATTTTCAATTCATCGTAACATATATGACATACATGACATACAGATAGACAGTACTGCTACATCTATACATTTATGACATACCATATTTGTAAATACAGTACTGTTTGTGATACAAAGAGAGCCCAGAAAAAAAAAGTATATACATTTGCCGTATAAACTGTACATTGGATTGGGTAGGTGGGGGGGGGGGGACTGTACATTGGAGGTGGTTGGGTGGGTGGGGGGGGGGGGGGGGGGGGGGGGGGTTGGGTAGGAGTGGGGGGGGGGTTGGGTAGGAGGGGTGGGTGGGGGACACTGTACACTGTACAACTGTACAAACAAAACTGTACATTGGAATATTGACAAGACCATACTTGGTAATTTACTGTACATTGGAGGGGGTTGTGTTAGGACATTTTGTGTCCATACCCAGATAGCAAACTGACATAGAAACAGCATTGGATCAATGTTGACACGTCACTGTAAATAACTTTGAATCAACATTGAAATTTTGTTTTCAAAATTCACTCAATGTTGCTTTTAAGGCAACATAAAAAAAAGGCCATGGGTTGTCGACATTAATTCCAATGTTGATTTTCAACCTCAACCAAAACAATATGATTCTGATGTAATTTCAACATTGAATCAATGTCACTTTGCTATCTGGGTTAAAGAACTTAAGAGTGGTGGACACGATGGCCTCTTCGTTATCTTCTGAACCCTGGTCAGTGTACCCACCAAAAGACAGGTCTTGATGTATGACCAACATAAATGGGGACATCTGGCCTCCTCTCTGACAAGGCTCTCAACGTGGGGTAGCTGCAAATGGAAAAAGGAGAAGTCAGTCCCTTAAAATTATAGTTTATTTCTGAACAAAATCCCAACCGCAGCTTGACACCACACGATGGACAACAATACCTGAGGTGGTCTGAGTGCATATGGCTGATGTAGATGAAGTCGGCCGCGCACAGTCTGTCCAACCAGTCGGCGGGAGGCTCGTGGAGCAGCCACCAGCCCCTGGCGAAGGCGGGACCCTTCAGCCACGGGTCAAACACAACCCGTCTCTGCCCAAGCTGCAGCTCCATGCACGCGTGTGTCAGGTATGTCACCTGTTCAAAGTGACAGCAAAAGGGTCAGTAAGTAGTTTAGACAGGGTGCGAACCATGGGGGGAGCTGGGGGAGCCATGGCTCCCCTACTGTATATGAGACATCAGCCCCCCTGAAAACATGATTTGTGAATTTTTGGGGGGTGTCTAAAATACTGACAATAAATGATAAATAAATTTTGAGAATTGGGCAGATCTTCACCATCAGGTGGGTGGCGATAATGTTGCATTGCCTACTATAATAATGTTAGACTCGATGTGTTTGGTCGTGGACTTGTCGTTCGGTATTGGTTCATCCGTGTGTTTATGTGTAAATAGGACTGTTGTGTGTCACCATCAGGTGGGTGGCGATAATTATGCATTTGCCCCGACTTTGGGAACCCCTGCTGTATTGTACCCATTCTGCAATCTGTTAAATTAAGTTTTCATTCATTCATTCATTCATTCATTCATTCATTCATTCATTCATTCATTCATTCATTCATTCATTCATCCATCCATCCATCCATTCATTCATTCATTCATTTATTTATTCATTCATGGTGGCTACTGGCAGTCACTGCAGTGCGATTGTTTTGCACTGTATTGCTGATCACTGATGCCCTGAGAAGGCATGGGGGTCCCACACCAGCCTCAGGGATACAAGATTCCTTTTGTATGCACTAGTTGACTTTGTGAGGGCTGCGGGTGTATGTGGGTCACGACTCGAGCAGATAATAGGGACTCTTCAAGTTATCAGTGTAACGAACAACCACTAAACTGCTTACGCAGACATTAAGGAGAAGGGGGAAAACAAACAACACAAAACAACCTTTACAGGTGGAAGCCTCACAGTGAGTATTTAAGAAAATAAATCAAGTCCAAAAAACAGGACAACACTCAATAAAGAGGTATAGTAGAAAAAGAAATAAGCCACAACGGCACCTCCTAATAACGGAGTTTATATTGGAAACGTAAAACAATGAACCTCCACTAAGGGAGTTTATGTACCGTAGTGAGCAAAGACAGTTCCAAAAGAAACACAACCATAAAAGGCTCAGCTTCTATAAAACAAAGTGTAGAATAAAGCCAGTAGCCCAAAACAAGAGCTACAAATAAAGGCCAAATTCTGAATAGGGCAGAGATCAGCACTACACTTTCAAACTTAAATAGACTCAGCTTCTCCATAGGCACAGCTGCACTGAATCAGGTGCAATCAAGCCCACACACCTGCCGACCCATGAGGCAATTAACCACAGAGACCAGTGATTGACAGCTATCCCTCACAGGGAGACGAAATAAGGCAAAAACCATGACGGACTTGGCAGCACTGTCTGTTGGTTTTGGAATTTATTTATTTAATTTAGTTTTTTCTCTCTGCTGAGCTGTAGACTAGTCTACTATGGCCGGCATAGAGGAGTTCGTTGCTTCCCCATGTGAAGAACTTCTGGAGCGTTGCACTAAAGACCAGCTTCTTAGAATTATTGAAAAGTATGACATTGATATAAGTGGTCTGACTGATAAAAGTAAAGGGAGTTTAAGGACTGTGGTTAGACAGCAGTTGTTTGAGAAAGGCGTACTAGTGGCTAAGCAAGAGGGACCGGATCGGTCACGAGCAGCACTGTCACTAACCCTAACCCTAACCCATACTAGTGGCTAAGCAAGAGGGAGGGTTAAGAGACTGCCCAGTACAACTGGGATGTATGGGGAAAAACAGGTAGGGTAGTACTACAGACAGAAAGGTATCCAGACAGATTCCTTCTCCTTTGTGAGTGTGACTGAGGACACAGTTTTGAAAAAACTGAGGGCCCTCAATCCTAACAAGGCAACAGGACAGGACAAGGTACCTGCTAGATTTCTTAGGGATGCAGCTGAGTCCATCGCCTCCGGCTTAACACATTGAGTGCCAACGACGAGAAATCTCATTGTTGGCCGCCATGCGTTCAGTGCCAATGACGAGAAATCTTGTTATTTAATCGTTATTTCTTTTATTTCTTTTATCATTTTTCATCAATCCAGCCTCACTTTATCATTTGGACTGTCTATGAGCTCGAAAAGGGCAAATACCGCCCCCTATCGTCTCCCGGATGGTATTGCACCCATTGGAATGGACTCAATGAAAATGCATGTGAAAAGAAAACTCCGGATTCCACATTTTACTTCTCAGGCATGTAACCGGAGACTATTGCATTCATTGGGGCAACCGAAAGCAGCGTGGATTATCTGTTTCAAGGTCTAATGTTGGATCAATAAACGCGATCCTGACAGTGCGGACTCTTATTGGTGAAGTGTAACGCGTGGGAGGTCACGCGTTACACTTCTGATCTGAGGTAAGGAATCTATTTTACCAGTTTTGTGGTAATCAGATGTTTTTTTCACATATTTCACAACGTGTCTGTGTCTGTGTGTGTGTGCGTGTATGACGTTAGCGCTGACCAGGTCATAGATAATCATTTCAGCCCGCTTCTCTAGCGTGCATAAGTACACATATACTATCGATAATCTAGCGTTTATTTGAAAACGATTCATAAATCAGCCGAAAAATTACAACGTGTTGTGTGTATTCCAGTAAAGGGCGATTCCTGCGGAATCATTTTTTTTCCTAGACATTTACAAAACTATACTCGTATTCAAGACGGTATCAAACGGAAATGTACCGATGAAAAAACAATCCGTTTCGTACATATTGACTGCAAGCAAGTCATTGATAAGCGACGGGCGTATTAGACACATAGCTATAATTAAAGATATAGTTTATGTGTTCACAAATGTGCTCGCTCTCTCATTGACTTAAGCGCTGGCTCTCAAGCGATAAATCAAAGTGTTAATACACGTTTTAAATCTATCTATCTGTCAAGGACAGTTTCCCTATGATCTCAAACAAGCCAGAGTCATTCCGCTTTACAAAAAGGTAATAAACTAGACCCAGGGAACTATAGGCCTATTTCGATTCTTAGTGCGGTGTCCAAAGTCATAGAAAGGATCATTCATGATCAAATAAACGAATACCTCTCTACAAACAACCTGTTGTTCGAGCTCCAGTCTGGATTTAGAACATCACATTCCACAGACACATGTTTACTATATCTGACAGACCAAATTAGAACAGAGGTGGACAAAGGTCAATTCTGTGGGATGGTTTTAATAGATTTACAAAAAGCCTTTGACACCGTTAACCACGACTTTTATATAAACTGAAGGCTATGGGTTTTAACCGTATTGGATGGAGTCATATCTGAGAGGCAGGAAACAAGTAGTGGAAATTAATGGCAGCATATCCTCCTCACTTCAACAGATGTGTGGGGTGCCGCAAGGGAGTATTTTAGGACCACTTTTATTTCTTTTATATGTCAATGACATGAGAACTGCCTGTGAATGTAACTTGTTTTTATTTGTGGACAATGCTGCACTCATGGTCTCATATCAGGACAAAAGAGAAGTTGAGAGGTCACTCAGTCTAGAGCTTGTCAAGATCAGTCATTGGCTGGTCGAAAATAGGTTATCCCTCCACCTGGGTAAAACCGAAGCTATCCTTTTTGGCTCTGCCATATGACTAAAGAGGTCACCTGGGTTCAAAGTAGTGGTAGGAGATATCGAGGTTACAGCAAAGGGGGATGTCACATACCTAGGATGTGTTTTGGACAACACCTTATCAGGGGTGAGCATGGCACAAAAGGTGGTCACAAAGATCAACCAGAGAATAACATTTCTCAACCAGAGAATAACATTTCTCGGCAGAGTGTCCATCTATATTAACAGGTCAGCCTGTACTGTAGAAGTACTGTAGAAGTACTGGCAGGCGTAGTCATTATGACTATGACAACAGAGATCACGTGACGCCGTCGTGTCACGTGAGACAAAGAAGTGGACGACGAATCAGAGGCCACGCTCCAGGACGTGCTTGCAGACACGGATTGGGATATGTTCAAAGGAAGCGCCAGTGACGTCAGTGAGCTAGCAGACACAGTGGTGTGTTATATCACAACAATAGCCGATGGTATTGTCCCCAGGAAAACGGTGCGGATTTTCCCAAACCAGAAACCGTGGGTGGATAGCACTATTAGAGCAGCTCTGAACTCTCGTACCACCGCCTACAACCTGGGTAGAGAGTCAGGAAACATGGAGGAGTATAAGGCTTCAGTCTATACTCTACGCAAGGCTGTCAAACTTGCTAAGAGGACATATGCTGATAAACTGGAGACACAAATGGCACAAAACGACACAAGAGGATTATGGCAGGGACTGAAGACAATAACTGCTGGCCCAGATGGCATAACAGGACGTATACTCAAGACCTGTGCCAACCAGCTGGCCCCTGTGTTCACCGCCATATTTAATCAATCACTGGCGGAGTCAGTGGTCCCTGCCTGCTTCAAGATGTCTACCATCATCCCTGTGCCGAAGAAACCCTCCCCAGCATGTCCAAATGACTACAGACCGGTGGCACTCACCTCTGTGGTCATGAAGTGTTTCGAGAGGCTGGTCAAGGACCACATTTGTGCCTCCCTCCCCAGTGATATGGACCCTATGCAATTTGCATACAGGACAAACAGGTCCACCGACGACGCGGTCTCCCAGGTACTGCACAGCACCCTCTCGCACCTTGACCGTCAGAAGGGGGGCTATGTGAGACTGTTGTTCATTGACTACAGCTCAGCGTTCAACACCATAGTCCCCACCAGACTGGTGGACAAGCTGATCGAGCTAGGTCTGAGCTCCGCCCTGAGCGCCTGGGTACTGGACTTTCTGAGCGAAAGACCCCAGGCGGTCAGGGTGGGGGGTCAGACCTCCAACACCATCACCCTGAGCATCGGGTCCCCCCAGGGCTGTGTTCTGAGCCCCCTGCTGTACTCACTCTACACACACGACTGTGTGGCCAAGTTCAGCTCCAACTCCATAGTGAAGTTCGCAGATGACACGGTGGTGGTGGGGCTGATCTCGGACAACGACGAGAAGGCCTACCGGGAGGAGGTTGAGGTACTGGAACGCTGGTGCCAGGACAACAGCCTGCTCCTGAACATTGGTAAAACCAAGGAGCTGATCGTGGATTATAGGAGAGGACAGCAGGAGACGCACACACCACTGATGATAAACGGGGCTACCGTGGACAGGGTGAGCAGCTTCAAGTACCTGGGGGTCCACATCTCAGAGGACCTGACATGGTCAACACACATAGACAAAATTAAAATCTACCCAAATCAAAAGCCCTGGGTAGACAAATCCGTCCGTGAGGCTCTGAAAGTGCGCACATCAGCATACAACACCGGGCTGGTGACAGGCAACATGGAAGAACACAAGATGGCAAGATACAACGTCAGGAGAGCAGTAATAGAGGCAAAACGGCGTTACGGGGATAAAGTTGAACTTCAGTTTGAACAGGCTGACTCTAGAGGCATGTGGCAGGGCCTCAGAACAATGACAGACTACAAAGGCACCCCCCTCAAACTGAACAGTGACATCTCCTTAGCAAATGATCTCAATTCCTTCTATGCGAGGTTTGAGGCTGTGAATAACAACACCAGCCTACAAACCACGGCAATGGGGGGGGGGGGGTCTGCTGATGGAGACTCAGTGTTCAGGGTAACAGAGCATGAGGTGAGACGGATCTTTAAAAAAGTGAATATCAGGAAGGCAGCAGGACCGGACGGCATCCCCGGCCGCGTCCTAAAAGTCTGTGCCGACCAACTGGCCCCGGTATTCACTGACATCTTCAACCTGTCCTTGGAACAGGCTGTCATCCCCACCTGTCTGAAGAAGTCCACCATCATCCCTGTACCCAAAAAATCTACGCCCGCTTGCCTCAACGACTACCG
This sequence comes from Notolepis coatsorum, assembly GCF_963971535.1. Classification (NCBI taxonomy): domain Eukaryota; kingdom Metazoa; phylum Chordata; class Actinopteri; order Aulopiformes; family Paralepididae; genus Notolepis; species Notolepis coatsorum. Next base: position 105,744,911 of record NC_140180.1, read on the forward strand.
CCCTGTAGCCCTCACCTCCATAGCCATGAAGTGCTTTGAGAAGCTAGTGAAGGGCTACATCTGTTCCTCCCTCCCCATCAACCTGGACCCTCTGCAATTTGCATATCGCCCCAACAGGTCCACGGAGGACGCCATAGCCCATGTGCTGCACACAGCAGCATCACACCTGGACAAGAGACAGGGGAACTATGTGAGAATGCTGTTCATCGACTACAGCTCAGCATTCAATACCATAGTCCCCTCCAAACTCATAGCCAAGCTCAGGGACCTGGGCTTGAACTATGACCTCTGCCAGTGGGTCTTGGACTTCCTGACGGGCAGACCCCAGGTGGTAAGAGCCGGCAACTGCACCTCCTCATCCATCACGCTCAACATAGGGGCCCCCCAGGGCTGTGTTCTAAGCCCCCTCCTCTACTCCCTGTACACACATGACTGCGTAGCACAGCGGAACAACAACACCATCATCAAATTTGCTGATGACACAGTAGTGGTGGGCCTGATCTCTGCCAACGACGAAAGGGCCTACCTGGAAGAGGTAGAGAACCTGTCACAGTGGTGTCAGGAGAACTGCCTCTCCCTGAACGTCAGCAAAACAAAAGAGATGATTGTGGACTTCAGGAGGTCGGGGGTCAAGGACTACAGCCCCCTCAGCATCGACGGGGCACCGGTTGAGAGAGTGAACAGTTTCAAGTACCTCGGAGCCCACATATCCGAGGACTTGACATGGACCACACACATTGACAGTGTTGTGAAGAAGGCACGACAACGCCTCTACTTCCTCAGGCGCCTAAGGAAGTTCCAAGTCAGTCAGAAGATCCTTAGGAACTTCTACTCATGTACAATAGAGAGCATCCTGACTGGCAACATCACCTCCTGGTTTGGGAATAGCACTGCACAAGACCGTAGCAGACTACAAAGAGTGACACGTTCAGCCGAACGCACAATTGGAGGGGGGCTTCCCACCCTCCAGAACATTTACAACAAGCGGTGCAAGGGGAAGGCTAAGAGAATTATTAAGGACTCGAGCCACCCGAACAACTGCCTCTTTGAACTGCTGCGGTCAGGCAAGCGATACCGGAGTCTTAAGGCGAGCACAGAAAGACTCAGAAGAAGCTTCTATCCCCAGGCCATCAGGCTGCTAAACGAACAATAATCGCTAAACGAACAATAATCACTATGCAACAACCATCAAATGCACACAGCACACACACCCACACGCACTCACTCAAACAAACAACACACTGCAGCACCCACTCTCCACACTTTAGATCACACAAACACACTTACACTTTATATTTATTGATAAAGGATTTGCACTACAACTCGTACACCTACTGTGAATTGTACCTAAATTGCACCTCGTCCCATTTCTCCATTTCTGCCTTGCACTATATAGTATTGTATATTAGTACACTGCACAGTATTGTATATTGTATGGTAACTACGTCTATTCTGCATCGAACATTGTACATATGTCTAAACTGAACACTGTGACCTCATTTTTTTACTTCTAATTTTACTATGTTATTTTATTTCATACTTATCTTGTCTTGCACAGTCTCTGGAGCGCAACAGTAAGAAGCATTTTGTACAAAAGTATTCTGTACTTCTGTATGACAACTATTAAAGAAACTTGAAACTTGAGTAGTAAAGAAGGCGAAACAGCGTCTCTACCACCTGAGACAGTTAAGGAAGTTCAGAGTATCGGGAAAGATACTCCAGTCCTTCTACTCAGGAGCTGTAGAGAGCATCCTGACCGGAAACATCACTGCCTGGTATGGAAACAGCACGGCACAGGACAAGAAGGCCCTACAGAGAGTGGTGCGCTCAGCCGAGCGTACCACGGGTATTGCACTACCCCCCCTGCAGGTTCTATACAACAAGAGGTGCAAATCCAGAGCCTGCAGGATAATGAAAGACCCTCACAGCCCCAATAACAGCCTGTTTCAGCTGCTGAGGTCAGGCAGACGCCTGCGAACCCCAGCTACTAGGACAGAGCGGCTTAGGCTCAGCTTCTTCCCCCAGGCCATCAGAGCCATGAACAATGAACATTGAGTGCTCAGAACATTGAACTGTCCACACACAAGCACACATGAACACACACACGACACGCACACTGTGCACGCTCACACACGAGCAGCCACTTAACACTTTAACATGAGCGGGCACACACTCATGTCGCACACACGCACACTTATGGCCAAAGGAAAGGACACTTTAAATTAGAATAACAGGAACAGTGTATTGCACTACCAAAGCTAACTAGCATGTCCCATATGCTCTGTAAATAACTATGTACAGATACCGAGATGTCACTCCATGTTACCTGCTACCTGTTACTGCACAATGTTGTTTCCTTCTTTTGATTCTATTATATGTACCACTGTATTGCACATCGTTGCGGGCAAGACCACCCGCATTTCATTGTATACCTGTATGCCGTGACAATTAAAACTCTTGACTTGACTTGACTTGACTTGACTATGTGTGCTCCTCCTGGTACACTGGCATCACAGTAGCACTGAAAGGCAGGCTACAGACAGCTCAGAACAAATTAGCTAGACTGTTCAGTTGATGTAAGTGAACCTTCTTGTAAATTTGTAAGAATTAGGACACCAGAAAGAATGGAGGCCTTAAAGATGGACCTTACAAACTACAACTGGGATGAGGTGTATGTTGACAATCCAAATCAGGCATATGATGCATTTTTGTTGACATTCACAGAGCTATACAACAAACACTGTCCTATTAGAAAGAGCTGGGTGAAGGATAAATATAAAGGAAATCCATGGATGACTAAAGCTATGCAAAGGGCGTGCAAAAAGAAAAACTTACTTTACAAGAAATATTTACAACTGAGAACCAGTAAAAGCGAAGAAAAATATAAGCTGTATAAGAATAAACTGACTTCCATTATGAGAGTACAGAAGAAGGAATATTACAATAAGGACAGTGCAAATAATATACAAAGGACCTGGAAAATAATCAATCATATTATTCGGAATAGAGGTTATAAATCTGAATTTCCAAGTTATTTTCTAAATACCTCTGATGCTAAAGTGGACAATGTAAAAAGCATCGTTGAAGATTTCAATGACTACTTTGTGGGTGTTGGAACTACTTTGGCCAGCAAAATTGTTGTGCCTGAGGATAAAAAAGATATGTTTAATAATCTGATTAAATTAATGGTAATATCAGTTCTATGTTCCTTTGTGGGGTAAATGAAATTGATATAATTGAAATTGTAAGTAAATTCAAAAACAAAACATCAACTGATATAAACTCCATTGACATTGTAATTATTAAAGAAGTAATTGAGTCTATTGTAAAACCTTTGACCTATATGCAATCTGTCTTTTCAAAGAGGTGTTTTTCCTAATAATATGAAATCAGCAAAGGTAATACCAATATTAAAAAATGGAGATACACATCAAATGGACAATTATAGACTAGCGTCTCTACTTCCTCAATTTTCTAAAATATTAGAGAAATTATTTGTGAAACAACTGGATCTTGGCAAATACAAAATACTGAGTGAACACCAGTATGGGTTTAGGGAAAATAGAACTACTACATATGCAGTGATGGAGATGGTAGAAGAAATAACTAAAGCCGTTGACAATGACAAGTGTTCTATTGGTATTTATATTGACCTACAGAAGGCTTTTGATACAATAGATCACAGTATATTAGTGAGAAAACTGGAGAAGTATGGGTTACGAGGTATAGCTTTAGCTCTTGGGAGTCTTGGCTGAAGAGCTACTTGGAAAACAGACAGCAATGTGTGCAAATTAATGACACTGTGTCAGGATTTAGGAAGGTCACCTGTGGAGTACCCCAGGGATCTGTGATAGGTCCAAAACGTTTTATACTTCATATTAATGATATGTGCAATGTTGCTGAACTGTTAAAGTGTGTTATTTTTGCAGATGATACAAATTTATATTGCTCAGGAAGTAATTTAAAGGAACTTTTGTTTGATATTGAAAGAGAGCTTGAAATTCTCAAAACTTGTTTTGATGTTAATAAATTGTCTCTCAATATTAAGAAAACTAAATTTAGGGTGTTTGGTAATCGAAAAGAAATAGAGGGGGATATCGAGTTAAAAATATGTGATGTAAAAATAGAAAGAGTTTCTGAGATAACATTTCTAGGGGTAGTTATTGACCAGAAATTAACATGGAAACAACATGTTAACTATATTCAAGGAAAAATATCTAAGGCAGTAGCAATATTGTATAAATGTAAGGATATATTAAACTACAAAGCCTTGCACATCATTTCCTGCTCACTTATACTTCCTTACATATCTTACTGTGTGGAAGTATGGGGGTCGACATTTAAAAAGACAGTAAATCCAATAGTCTTACTGCAAAAGCGGGACCATTCGGAACCTTTTCAAGGCTGGTTACTATGAACACACAAATCCATTGTTTATAAAGTCTCATATTATGAAATTTTATGATTTGGTTTATTATAAAACTATGCAAATAATGTACAGAGCTAAAGCAAAGTAACTCCCAGACGGGGTGCAAAGGTTCTTTTCAATACATGAAAGAAAATATGATTTGAGAGATATTTGTAAATGTACTGTTCAAAAACCTAAGAAAGGGATTAAAAAGGAGGTGTATTTCTATTATTGGGGTTAACTTGTGGAACAATGCTGATATACAGTTAAGAATGAGTAATTCGCTTTTGGTTATTAAGAAAATGGTTTGTAAAGTTATTTTTGAAAACTACAAGAGTGAATAATACTGTTTTTTTTTTTGCTATTTTCTTTTAGAATACTGTTTTGGAGTCTTAATTTTGTTAAGAATATAGGACAGGCATATATAAGCATTATGCTTCAGTCTGTACCTTTTCAGTCACTGTAAAATCAAATATTGTTAAATGATGGTGTATATATATTGTATTGTGTGAGATGACTGAATAAAACTACTACTACTACTACTACCACTACCACTACCACTACTACTACTACCACTACTACCACTACCACTACCACTACTAATACCACTACTACTACTACTGTACTACTACTACTACTACTACTACTACTACTACTACTACTACTACTACTACTACTACTACTACTACTACTACTACTACTACTACTACTACTACTACCAGGGCCGCCTGTGCGAGATTTAAACACGAGCCCCCCCCCCCCCCCCCCCCATAAAAGGTGGAAAAAAATTCATACAGTCAATATATTCTTAAATAATAGCGCTGCCCGAGGCTGGGCATGATACAGTCAACATATAGCAAGAGAGAGAGCGAGAGAGAGCTCCCGTTCTACAGTCAATATACAGTGTTATCGCTGCACAGACTCCGCAATGCCCCTGACCCTCCACCAGAGCAAGGCCAGAGAGAGAGAGAGAGAGAGAGAGAGACTCATTGGAAAGAAACAACCCAAAACCAGAGCAAATTGAAATGCTATTTGGCCCTAAACAGAGAGTACACAGTGGCAGAATACCTGAGCACTGTGACTGAAGATCCTTGACTAGGTACAGACTCAGCGAGCACAGCCTAGCCATCGAGAAAGGCCGCCATAGGCAGACCTGGCTCCCAAGCGAAGACAGACCCACTGCACACAAGATGAGGTGGAAACCGAGCTCCACTTCTTAACAACCTGCCCACTATACCAAGACATACTTCCCACAAATTGCAAACACCCAAAGAGACTTTGAAAACATCGACAATAACTCAAAACTCCCATACCTACTGAGAGAAATACAAGAATGTGAAATAAAGCCCATTTGAATTGAAGAGAGAGAGATAGATAGAGCATGTCTGTGTGTGTTAGAAAGAGAGAGATAGAGAGAGAGCATGTCTGTTTGTGTGTGTGTGTTAGAGAGAGAGCATGTATATGTGTGTTAGAAAGAGAGAGAAATATATAGAGAGAGAGCATGTCATTTTGTGTGTTAGAGAGAGATATAGAGCATGTCTGTGTGTGTTAGAAAGAGAGAGAGAGAGCATGTGTGTTTGTGTGTTAGAGAGAGAGCATGTCTGTGTGTGTGTGTGTGTTAGAGAGAGAGCATGTATGAGAGAGATAAGCAAAGATGAGCCCCTAAAGGATATTCAACTTTTAATGGAAGAACAAAACAGAAGGAAAAGATAACTTCACAAAGGCAACATGAATATACATAGATCCAAAAGGACAAAGATCAACACTTAAATCCAAAGAGAAGAGGGTCTATACCAGAGAAAACAAAGTAGCAAGGAGCCAATGGCCGACATCAGCTAAATAGGCTAACTGCAAATAGAGTAGCCAGGTACTGACACCAGGCCACACACAGCTTTGGCCAACGCTACCCAAGCTACACAAACGACCAAGACAATTCACACACAGCACATGTCGTATCTCCAAATGTTGTGAAGTAACATATGTTTTGCCTGGAAAAAAACATCGTTATTAACAAAACATTCGGGAGGGGAAGGAAGGAAGAGTGCACCAAGGAACGCAGGGCGAAAGGCCGCAACACAGGTCTCCACGTTGACGAAAGGCCTCTCGCTGGCGGGACAAAAAGAAGCTATGGCCGGAGCCTTGTCATGGTGCAGGCCCGACTACATCTTCTGTCAAAGATGATGTCGTAGTCAGAGTGCCAGGGCCTGCTATTCTCACGGCTAATGTCAATGGTCGTAGCACAAGCTAACAGCTAACTCTAGGCTAACTGATAGCATCAAGCTAACGTTCCCAGCCGAGCGAAAACGAGCAGCTAACGTTGTAGCTAAACAGCTAACTGGCTAACAGTTAGCTCAACCCGGCTATCGCTAACCACTAGCTAACGCAGAAGCAAGCTATGCGGCTACCACTGAAAAACTGTACAACGTGAGAAAAGCAATACAGGCCAACACTTCAGTGCTGTGTTTTCCTCTTCTCATCCGAAGAGAGAAGGGAAAAAGAAGGCAATACATGTCCCACTACAGAGTGGTGTTTACCATAGCGGTGCCGGCAACAAGTCCCTCGCGGACTATAGCCGACTTGAGCATGGAGATATTCTCATAATGAAACACCAAGCTCACCTCCCTCGCACCAGGTGCTGACACCAGGCCACACACCGTTAGCTACTACAACAGCTAGCCGGCCCGTTTGGCTCCCGAGAGAGAGAGAGAGATATATCCACGGCGGGAATAGAATAGAGTGCATTAAAAACTCACCAAACGTCCAAGAGGATGGAGACAACCGCGTGGAGTTGACGAAGTTCATCTGCCGAATGACCGTCCTCTTCATCTTGGCATAACAATGCTGCACGCGCTCTCTCTAGGTTAGCTAACGCTAGTTAGCCTTTAGCTAAGCTAGCTACTAGCCGACATCATCATGGCTATCCCGACTGAACCACACGTTAGCACTCAATATTATAACGTAGCTAAAGCTAACTAGCTGTCCCTGCCTTTAGCCGGGATGGCTAGCCTGACTGAACTGTCTAACATGCAACAACTTTCATCTTCAGTCCATCTGCCGAATGACCGTCCTCTTCGTTTTGGCTGGCATATAACTAAGCACGCGCGAAATAGTCAAACGCAGCTGACGCACGCCGGCGTACACATGATGTAACCCCTCCCTTCATTGAAACCAATAGTATGTCTGCTGCAGAGCCCCAGAGCTCCAATAGTGAGTATGTTTGCTGCAGAGCCGCAGAGCCAGGAACATTCTACAAACGTGTCTAATGTGAAATATATAAGCATATAAGCTAAACTAGATTTTAGGTCTGTGATGAAAAAGGGCCTCGCGGGAAGGGGGGCCGCGCAAAAAAAAAAATAATAATAATAATAATAAAAAAATAAATAATAAATACATTTTTTTTCTTCTTTTTTTTTGTGCGAGGCCCCCCTTCCCGCGAGGCCCTGTACAACCGCACTGCTCGCACACCCCCTGAGGCGGCCCTGACTACTACTACTACTACTACTACTACTACTACTACTACTACTACTACTACTACTAGGTTTGAGGAGAGGGTCTCTCAATTAAAACTTAACATGGTACACAAGATACTCTGGAATACTGTCCCTCAATACCTTAGTGGATATTTTAACAGGGTTAGGGATGTACATGGACATGCCACCAGGGGAGCCCTACAGACATCGTCCACAGTACTATGGAATAGCCTACCAATGGAGTTGAAGTCCATAAGCCCCTTCTACACTTTTAAATAAGCTATAAAGAGGTGGATCATAAGTAGCAGAAGCTGGGAGTAGTGAACAAAGGGTTTCTAATATGTGTCCTTCCTTTTTGTTCTTTTATTGTTTATAAAATGGAATATTAATGTATGTATGCATGTATTATTGGTATTGCACAGTTGAACACTTTGAGTGTAAGTTGTCTGCAATATATCGTCCGCCCCCCCCCCCCTTTCCCTGGCGTGGCGGGCCCACCCATGCATATCCACAGACTCTGACCATGGTTTTTCTTTTTATACCACACATCCTGACACACAGACACTACAAACACCCACGTCCACACACCTACATAACTCCACGGACACCAATGATGAAGGACCGCAATGGAAACAAGTCTATGGCTTTATTGTGTTTGTTTTTAATCATATTGGTAAATGGTGGGCCGATATGTATACATGTTCAAATGTATATGTGTTATCCATTCTAATCAGTGGCGGACTGGCCATCGGGACGTTCGGGACGAATTCCGATGGGCCGGAACCAAAGTGGGCTGGTCCAAAAAAAAAAAAAAAAAAAAAAAAAAAATCTTTTTTTTAATACTTTTTTTTTTAACTTTTTTTTTCTATAACTTTTTTTTTGGGCCAGTGTGTGGGCCACTAATGTGGGCCGGTGTGTGGGCCAGTGTGTGGGCCAGTGTGTGGGCCAGTGTGTGAGTCGGTGTGTGGGCCACTAATGTGGGCCAGTGTGTGGGCCGGTGTGTGGGCCAGTGTGTGAGTCGGTGTGTGGGCCGGTGTGTGGGCCAGTATGTGGGCCGGTGTGTGGGCCAGTATGTGGGCCGGTGTGTGGGCCAGTGTGTGGGCCGGTGTGTGGGCCAGTATGTGGGACGGTGTGTGGGCCGGTGTGTGGGCCAGTATGTGGGCCGGTGTGTGGGCCAGTATGTGGGCCGGTGTGTGGGCCGGTGTGTGGGCCAGTATGTGGGCCAGTCTGTGGGCCGGTGTGTGGGCCGGTGTGTGTGCCGGTGTGTGGGCCAGTATGTGGGCCGGTGTGTGGGCCGGTGTGTGGGCCAGTATGTGGGCCAGTCTGTGGGCCGGTGTGTGGGCCGGTGTGTGAGTCGGTGTGTGGGCCACTAATGTGGGCCAGTGTGTGGGCCGGTGTGTGGGCCAGTATGTGGGCCGGTGTGTGGGCCGGTGTGTGGGCCAGTGTGTGGGCCGGTGTGTGGGCCAGTGTGTGGGCCAGTGTGTGGGCCGGTGTAGTGTGTGGGCCGGTGTAGTGTGTGGGCCAGTGTGTGGGCCGTATGTGGGCCGGTGTGTGGGCCATTATGTGGGCCGGTGTGTGGGCCAGTGTGTGGGCCGGCAATAAAACAATAAACAAGTTGCATAAACTAAATCAGATTCAAAATGATCACAGTTCTGGTTTGCCTTAAGATGCAGTTTAAGATGGGTCTTGAACATGGAGTATGTAGGGCACTCTCTAATCACAACTGGTAGGCTATTCCAGTAGTTACCACTTTTAACAGAGAACACAGTTTTTGCAATGGTAGTATACCGAAAAGGCACCTTACAGTCCCCTCTACTGATGGCCCTGGTGGTAATGCCAGTGTCTGCTTTCTGTTGGATGAACTCATTCAATGGGGGAGGGGCAAGTCCATGCAGAACCTTGTACATGAAGCAAGTATATTTGAAAACTTGGAAATTCTCGAAACTTAGCATGTTATGTTTTTCTAAAACATTACAGTGATGAAATGAAATTGGTTTCCTATCAAATACTTTTATGGCTTTTTTGTAGAGTAATTCTATTGGTGTAAGAGTAGTGACATATGAAAGAGACCAGTTGATAAAACAGTACTCGATGTGTGATAAAATCATTGAATGCAGAAACATCCTTGCAGCATTAACTGGCAGGCAGGGCCTGATCTGCCTGAAGTTTTCGATGTTAAACTTGACTGTGTTTGTCACTTTCTTCACATTACTTTTTGAAGGTCAATGTAGAGTCCAATGTGACCCCAAGATACTTGAATTAATGTACAATGTCCAGCTCCGCCTCTCCCAGAAACACATTAGAGTGAGTGACCTCTACTGGTGACTTTGTGAACATCATACACACTGTTTTCTTGGTGTTAAGTGAAAGACATGCTTTTGTTAGCCAGTCTTGAATGAGACATGAGACATCAGTGAATGAGATTCACGTTTCCTCCCAACCGCGAGTAGGCCTAGAAGCGCAGAAATGGAGAATGCAAAAAAAGAAAGGGTGGAGCTGAAAAAGCTAGAATTGCTAGTAAAAGACGCAGAACAATGTTCTAAAATTACAGACATGTTTAGTAGAGGAAGGGCTGGCGTTAGAGTAGCTGCTGCTGCTAATGATGATGAAGTTCAAGTGGAAGGACAGGTGCGTGCAGTAGCCTAGTGCATATTCTACTGTTGGTGTGTGCCGGTTCATGAGGGCTAGCTAGCCTATACTAGCTCTTGCAGTGATTTCAGTCATTCTATTACAAGACAATGTGCTTTCCGTATTCCTGATTCCTTACAGCACGTGGACGTAAATAGTCGTGACTCGTGACGTTTTTTCTCTGACTAAAAGTTTAGTTAGCAATGTTAGGACTAGTGCCCACCACAGCATCAGAAGCTAAAGTGCTAACCTAGAGAGCCAATCAGAACCTAGGACGGGCTGCAAATTAATTGGCTACTAATATTATAATAGTAAATACTCAAATAAAATACTATTATGTTCCCTTTCAAATTTTCATGTTGATATAATATTGGTAATCTAATTGATTGAATTGATTAGTTGCCATTTTACATGCTTAAATAAGATGTACCTTAGAATTCCCAACAGATTAGTCTCATCTACATGTTTGTAGATAACCACAGCTAACTAGCTTAAGCTAACAACTAGGTCAACTACTACCCCGTAGTTAAACAAATGTGATTGCATATAACAGCTAACTGCTACAGCTAAGTTGGTAGTTAGCCTATTCCATTAATGTTGAATGTATTTATGAAGGTTGTTGATGGTGGTTGGCGCTGAATAGCAGACATTATTCTGCCACAGGGAAGCTGTGTTTGCTGATGCTGCTCACGACCACCAGTAGCGTATGACTGTGTGAGTGTTAATGCTTGATGGTTTCTGTGAAGCGCTTTGTGGAACAATGCTGATATACAGTTAAGAATGAGTAATTCGCTTTTGGTTTTTAAGAAAATGGTTTGTAAAGCTATTTTTGAAAACTACAAGGGTGAATAATACTGTTTTTTTTTTTGCTATTTTCTTTTAGAATACTGTTTTGGAGTCTTAATTTTTTAAATTTTTGTTAAGAATATAGGACAGGCATAGGCTATATAAGCATTGCTTCAGTCTGTACCTTCTCAGTCACTGTAAAATCAAATATTGTTAAATGATGGTGTATATTGTATTGTGTGAGATGATGACTGAATAAACTACTACTACTACTACTACTACTACTACTACTACTACTACTACTACTACTACTACTACTACTACTACTACTACTACTACTACTACTACTTTGGGTGTTTTCAAAAGGCTGAAAAACGCTGTATGAATTCAAGCCATTATTATTGATTGCTGATGTTCTTCTTATGCAGTTGACTCTGAGGAAAGAGAGAGCGCCCAGTCCAGCACAGCTGACCCTGAGGGGAGAGAGAGTGCCCAGTCCAGCACAGCTGACCCTGAGGGGAGAGAGAGAGCCCAGTCCAGACAGACAGACAGACACACAGAGAGAGAAAGAGAGAGAGAGACACAGAGAGAGAGACACAGAGAGAGACACACAGAGAGAGGGAGAGACACAGAGAGAGAGAGGACACACACACACACACACACACACACACACACACACAGAGAGACACATACAGAGAGAGAGAGAGAGAGAGAGAGCAGAGAGGAGAGAGAGAGAGAGAGAGAGAGAGAGAGAGAGAGAGAGAGAGAGAGAGAGAGAGACACAGAGAGAGGGAGAGACACAGAGAGAGAGAGACACACACACACACACACACACACACACAGAGAGAGACACATACAGAGAGAGACGAGAGAGAGAGAGAGAGAGAGAGAGAGAGAGAGATGAGAGAGAGAGAGAGAGAGAGAGAGAGCGAGAGAGAGAGAGAGAGAGAGAGAGAGAGAGAGAGAGAGAGAGAGAGAGAGAAAACAAGCTCTTGGAATGGGTGTCTGGGAGGAAGTGGGGGGTCTTTCGATGTTGATTAAACGGCAAGCAACTAATGTCATGAGTGCCAATTAAAGGACAATAAATCCAATCTAACTGAAATTGTGTAGCACAGACCTTTTCTATGGATCAAAACCTCAATATTATTATGGTGTAGTTAATACTTCATGTATCCTTAATCCCTAGGCTAATGAGGCACTAAGATGTTAGTAAAAAAAAAAACATATGCCAATGACAGGAAGTAACGGTATATGTATGTGTGTGTCTCTGTGTGTGTGTGTGTGTGTGTGCACTGTGCATGAGTGCACATCTAGGGGCGGTGTGTAGATTTGGTCTCCCTGATGTTGACTCCTTAGCCACAGCCTTGGCTTGTTTAATACTGGACAAGTGTTTCATAACGGCCGTTGTGTGGGCCGGTTTCGGGGCCGGTGCGTGGGCCGGTGTGTGGGCTGGTGCGTCTGAATGTCCCGGGCTGAATTTGTGTCCCAGTCCGCCACTGATTCTAATCAATAAACTATTTAATCAATCAATCAATCAATTCCCCTCTTGTGTTGCAGGTAGACGCAAGCCATGTGGGAGCGGGAGCCGTGTTGATGAAGCCAGGTGAGCAGGGAGTTGATAGGGTAGTTCGTTTATTTTCTAAGAAATGTAACCGGTATGTGCGGCTGGGTGGCGCAGCGGAGATTGCGCTCGTCACCAATGCGAGAGAGACTCCGGTCTCAAATCCGGGTGTCAGCATTGCCTCCGGCTTCGGCCAGCCGTCATACTAACTCGTTTGGCTGAGTTAGCGGGAGGGAAGTTGATGGGTGGTAATCTGGCGTTGTGGACAGCGACTCCTACAGGTCAGGTCTGGGCGCCTGCACAGCAAAAGACAGGAAGTGGTGAAGGCAGCGTGACCTCCCACGCATTACACTTCACCAATGAGAGTCCGCACTGTCAGGTGAAAAGAGAGCCGCTGGCTGTCTCAGCATGTGTCGGAGGAGGAACCATGTGGTAGACCTCAGGGCTCCCTAGACCGACCAGTAGGGGGCACATGCGCACAACGACCAGGTAGGGGAGGGGGGAATTGGCATAATGACTAGATTGGGATGGGAGGAAAAAGCACAGAAAATCAGGCGAAGAAAAAGAGGATTAGATCTTGGCCCTGCAACATTTTGAAGTATATGTGGGTTCTGGAGTGACACCAGACCACAACCCACTGATTTTTCTGCACACCCTGCGATGCCCTAACCTAGGGTAACCAAACGTCCTCTTTTGCCCGGACATGTCCTCTTTTCACGCCTTGTGTCTGTTTTTTTTTTATAAATTCATGAAAATGTCCGGGTTTCAAAGACCTGCGGTGTGTAAAAAGACGCTCGCCTGACATATCGTCATGTAACTCGAGAACCGAGGCACGGAATTGGTCGAGTGAGGTGGCATTCGAATGGCAACAAATCGATCTTTCGAACAGTATATTATATGTTCGGCGAAAAATGCAACCCGAGCCGCTAGACGCTCGCAAAGTCCATGACTTGCGTGGGTTCAGCGCATGGGCATGGCGGCCCGACGCGGTACCCCACCTGTTAAGATTCAAACGCACAGAAAAACATTTTAAAAAGCTGTGCAAGGTGAGAGTTTGTCTGCAAAGTTTACCGAATTCTTTGTTAGACCCAGGAAAACAAACTAACAGAGCATGCTGTAAAAGCGTTTGCATTTCATACTGTGAAACATCACAACAGCTACAGATGCATGGATTGGAAAAAAGACATTTCGAGACTCTAACACTGCCAAAATGTTTAGTAGCCTTCTTGCCTGCAACTTCTTGCCTGACCCTCTCTGCGCCGCCCCCTATCTCCCTGTCTCCGGCTGTCTCGGAGCGATGACCGGAGTGTTGAACGTCCCGTGATTAAGACGGGGAGGACGCAACCCTCTTTGCGCTGCCCCTGTGCCTCAAATAGATCCGCTATCAGCTCTATCTTTAATCTTTCAAAATGTTCAGTTGCTATCGCTATCAGCTCTATCTTAAATTTTTCAAAATGTTCAGTTGCTATTGCATGCACTCATCTGTGTTTCACTACACACATGAGTGCATGCTTACCAACTGTCAGTCTGCAACACTACTATCACCGACATCTAAGAAGGGAGATCCCCCCTTGAATGGCCCTTCCACTGCCGGTGGTTCATTTCTTCCTATTGTTAGATTTTAGTGAGTTTTTCCTTACCTTCGCGTGGGGTATGTCTGGGAGTGTTTGCATTCATTCATTTATTTTGCATTTATTTTAAATTGGTTGGACCTTATGGTGTTCTTGTTTTGTTCTTGACTTATTGTTATGTTTCTTCTTGACTTGTTTAAAGAAGACGTGTCCGGCCCATGGGGACATTAACGTGTGTTGTCGGGCCTTACAAATACATTTGATTTGATTTGATTTTGGCTTTGCTTGTCCAAATGAGATTGAGATTTATTTTTCTCTTGTCCATTTATTTTGTTTGCTTTATCATTTAAAATACAGTTTGAAACCGTCTGTACACAGTAGGCTATGTGTGCTAATCAGACTTGAGATTTAATTTATTTAATTAATTGTTCATTATTAATACCAGAATAATTTATTTTCATTGTTAATGCCAGTTATAAAAGTTTTATTGTTATACAGTTAGCTTATGTTCTACCTCAGATTTGTGGTTTGGCAAGTATAGGCCTAGTTTATCATGTTCTGACAATAAAGAATATTCTGAACCACAACTAACCTTCTGGTTTCTTCAGCTTTCATTCAGCAGCAAAAATAGCCTATAAACTTGACAGAAATAATTATTTCATGTATATCGAGATAATTATCGGTATCGAGTGATTTTTATCGTGATAAAAAAAAATTCCATATCGCCCGCCATATAATAAACATAGGTAATAAATGTCATGTTCACTAATGGAAGATCCTCATCTGCACCTTGATTAAACTGCCTACTTGCTCATATGTGTACATTCATATTTAATTATATTGTTTACACTGCCTATTTTCTTTTCTACTGTACTATAATTGTGTTGCCTGTATTATGCTTTCTACTATTACCATGCCCATACCCATACCTGTACCCCCCCCCCCCCCCTCCCATGCTCACATTCACCCATTAACTCACCCACCCACTGGAACCTTCAGACTACCAGATGACCACTCTACCTCCTGAGCCTCCGGAGCCACACCCTTTGTCAAATAGACCTGTCTCAAAACCCTGCCCCTTTTCTTGATCCTCCAATCACAACTGTCGCTTACCTCGGACAAACCAAGTTTGTCCGAGGTAAGCGACAGTTGTGATTGGAGGATCAAGAAAAGGGGCAGGGTTTTGAGACAGGTCCATTGATTTAATGGATGTAATGTTTTTGGGGACACCTTCCCACTCTTCCTACTCATACAAAAGGCGGAGTGATATGACATTCGTACGTCATAGGACGCACACACTTTCGTTCATCTCAGCAGTTACTTACCATCACTTCTCCTTCCCGTAGGTCAAGAGGCTCTCGAGGGTCTGTTTCCCAGGGGTCCGGAGGGCTCAGCTCACTTATTTGGAGGTCACCTCCATCCAGTGTTTCGATGTCTGTGTGTGCAAGACCAAACCAAGGCCCATTTAGACTTTACAGGTCAATATCATTTTGAAAAGGATAAAATACCTCCCTATTATTATTTCTATAATATTTTATATTAAGGTCATAGGTGGCCTCAGCTATGTGTCATCAGATTGAAAAAGCAAATGCACCCTGGATTGACAAAGCAAATGGGCACACTGTGCCAATGTGGATAAATGATGCACGATAGAGACGCTTCACCAACACAGAAAGATGTTCACTAATTGAAGTCTTTCACTTTGTAGAAGAAACCTTCTGACATAAACCAAGTCATGTAAATCTCTATGGTCCAATTGAACTGTGTCGTGGTGAGTTTGGCACAGTGGCTATAGCTTCCACCTGATGCGCTAATTTACATTATATTTCCATTGGCTTCCTTTGATTGATTGATTGAAAATGTTATTAACAGATTGCAGAATGGGTACAATATACAGTACAGCTCAATACACACAATTGTTAAGGGGATGCAGACCAGAGCAAAACTTTCGTCTTGTTTACATCAGGGTCCCCCATTTTCAATTAATCTTAACATATATGACATACATGACATACAGATAATAATAATAATAATAATAATGGATTGGATTTATATAGCGCTCTTTGTGACACCCCAGTAACCCCAGAGCGCTTACAGAGTCCATTATTCGTTCATACACAGTCATACCGGTGGTGGTAAACTACAATTGCAGCCAGAGCTGCCCTGAGGCAGACTCACGGAAGCGTGGCGAATAATCATCGCCTACGGCCCCTCCGACCACCACCAACATTCATTCACATGCATACACATTCATACGAGGCAAGTAGGTTAAGTGTCTTGCCCAAGGACACAACGGCAGTGGGATGGACATGGGCTTGAGCGGGATTCGAACCACCAACCCTTCGATCATTGGACGACCCGCTCTACCCCTGAGCCACGCCGCCCCACAAGATAGACAGTACTGCTACATCTAGACATTTATGACATACCAGATTTACAAATACAGTACTGTTTGTGATACGAAAAGAGTCTAAAAAAGAGAGTATACATTTGAGGGCGAAGAAACTGTACATTGGAGGAGGTTGGGTAGGTGGGGGTAGGTGGGGGCATAGGCGGAGTTTGAACTTGACGCCAGGGGGTGCGACTGCTTGGCGAACGATACCGGGCGTGCGCGATTTTTTTGACCTTTATTTTATTATTTTAGCGTTTTTACAATGCCCTAACCCCTAATTTTTTTTTTATTTAGGTAGTACAGCAGCACACACACACACTCACACACACAGCACTACGGGGGATCATTTTTAACTGACTTGAAAAATGGAGGCTCTAATTATTATTATTCATAGAGACTCTCGAGCAATAATAATTATTACAGCCTCCATTTTTCGTGGACGAAAAATATACCAGACTATAGATATCAATTTTCCCGAAATAACGCTACCTGCCTCGACAAAATCCGTGCATTGGTTATCCAGATACATTAATTATCATCTCAGAATAAGTGGCTTTGTACAAGCTTTACTATCGCCGGGGCATTCTGCTGCTGCTGCTGCGAATGGTGGTGCTTGGCCGCGCGTTAACCCTTTCACTGCCACACTACAGAAGGTTCGCCTTATAATGTGACATGATTACTACTATAAAATGAATGTATTGTAAAACAAAACATAATAGAATTCAGATTTGTTTCTCACAATTATTATAATTTTATTAAAATAAAAATAATCTTGATTTTTTTTTCTTCTTTTTTTTTAAAGCAATTTCACCCCCTGCACCCCCATAAACTCCGCCCATGGGTGGGGGTTGGGTAGGTGGGGTGGTTAACTGTACATTGGAGGGGGTTGGGTTATTCTGGGTGAGGTAATACAATATAACGTCATAATTTACTGTTTAATTTTATATTATGGCATGTCACTGTATAGCATTATGAAAAGTAGCGGTAAATGTATCTTGCATGCATGCATGTGGGCTCTCTCTCTCTCATTTGCTTGCACCCCACAATTTGATAATCATCACCTAGTACCCAGTAACAGTATACATTACAGTATAGTAATGTATAGGGCCCGCTACATTCTCGTGTAAATGTCATGCTGCCAGTTTGCCTCCATTGTCTCTTTGACCATGATCTTCTGCCAAACCTGCGGCAGTATGTATATGTAATGTATATACTCTCTTTTTAGACTATTTTTGTACTCATAAACAGTACTGTATATTTGTAGATCTGGTATGTCTATCTGTAGGCTATATGTCATGTATGTTATATATGTTATGATGAATTGAAAATGGGGGATCCTGATGTAAACAAGACGAAAGTCTTTCTCTGGTCTGCATCCCCTTAACAATTGTGTGTATTGAGCTGTACTGTATTGTACCCATTCTGCAATCTGTTCATAAAATGTTCAATCAATCAATCAATCAATCAATCAGTAAAACGAATTACTGGATTCATAGCAATTATAACATATAACGAAAAGAGGACACTGGACATACCAAGCTCGTCCTGCTTGAAACTGTCGGGTGGGTTGATGTACTGCATTGTTGAAACATTTAATTTCCAGTTGTGGTTGGTACATTTGACTGTTCTGTGAAATAGCAGTGTGTATTAGAGCTACCCTTTGGTACAGCAATATTTATTTAGCTTTTTATTATTATCATTGTTGTATTCTTAATAACGTTTTACCTTCCATCCAGGTCTTCAATATCTTTGATGAACACTCCTCTTTGGTGTTTGCACTCGTTCTTGCAAGCCTTGAGACCGTTCTCGTCCTTGTATAGGATGTAACATTTACCGCTCTCTGGGTTCCTCTTGAAGTTGAGGCCATTTTTTAGTGAGCGCACTGCCTCAGAGTCCAGAGACAGGACTACCTTTGATGTCTGGGCTGTCATCTCACCAGCGAAACAAATCAGCTGTCATAAAAATATTTGAGAGAACTTGTTAGGAAAGGAAATGTATTACTAATGTAATAATAAGACTACAAATAATAATTCATGCTCACAAGTGGAGTTAATATTTCAAAGTAGCTATGCAACTATAATAATAATAATAATAATAATAATAATAATAATAATAATAATAATAATAATAATAATAATAATAATAATAATAATAATAATAATAATAATAATAATAATAATAATAATAATAATAATAATAATAATAATAATAATAATAATAATAATAATAATAATAATAATAATAATACAGCACTATAAAAACTGGAACACTGAGCAATTTATTTTAGGTACTGCAGCATTTTTTCTTTTTAATTGTTTGTGTAAAACTTTTTATTGTGGGGATTGTATTCTTGTGTTTTTATATTGTATGTTTTTAACATTGTCTGTACTGCATGTGGCACCAAGACAAATCCCAATCAACAGTGTTGAAATGGCAATAAAGTTTTGTTATGGGAGATTAATAATATAATAATGAGCAATAACTTGTTCTGAGTCCAAAAGCTGAAATAAGGAAATAGAAAATAGATTTAATTCCTCACATAGATCAATTGATAAGGAATGCACAGTTGAAGATCAGACCATGTAAACAAATGTCCGATCACCAAGTGAGGACGATCTCTCGTTCGGCAAGACCGTTAATACAAAATTAATATATACATATGACGTGGAAGGAGCTGGAACATCACCCTGAGGATTGGCTGAAATGACTATTATGGCTGCCTCACAAGGAAAACAGAGCGGATCCCATAACAATGTCACTTATGGCCTTATAGCAAGGATCAACATAGTTCATAACCATATTGTTGTTATGGTTTGTAACCGACCCCAATCGCACAACACAAGACAGGTATGAGAGTAAGCCAAGAACTGGGCATTTATTGAATAACAAAGAAAAACGGCACTGTCCCTTTAAGGGAGAACACAAATTACTGGATAACAAGAAGGGAAAGGTACAGGGAAGGCTAACGGAACAGGGCCGGGGCAAGGGACAAGGCAGGAAACAGGGAGGACTAGGAGGACAGGACAGGGAGGACTAGGAGGACTAGAGAGGGGAGACAGGGACAGAGGCCCGCGGAGGCGGGCTGGGGACAGGGAGGACTAGGAGGACTTGAGTGGGGAAACAGGGACAGAGGCCCGCGGAGGCGGGCTGGGGAGAGGGAGGACTGGAAGGACTAGACAGGGAGGACTAGGAGGACTAGAGAAAAACAGGGTAAGGCCTTGGAACAGGGCGAGGGCTGGAGCTGCATACTGGGACAGAGAAAACAGACAACGCCTGGGAAGAACATTAATGAATGTTGCTGCTCTGCAGCTTCTCCCGGGATGGTTAGTCTGGGGAAGCAGGTGGGTACATCAGAGCCGCTCTGCAGACTTCTCTCGGCAGATCTCCGAGGTGGGTAAACGGGACCGAGAGGGAGAGAGGGAGTGGGTTAGCTCAGAGTACAATGGGGAACAGAGCAGGTGACAGGAGAGGTGACTTGTCCCAAAAACAGAGTAATCCAAGTGACAGAATCTTCGGTGTATATACACACTGTGAGTAACGTCCCAAACACAATCCACGTGATAGAATCTTTGGTGCAAATAAACACTGTGAGCGAAGTCCCAAATACAAATCCAAGTGATAATATCTTCGGTGTGTATACACACAGTGAGCGATGTTAAGGCCAAATATTATCCCAAAGAACAGTCCAAAAAGCTGACGCTGGGTGAGTGACAGTCTGACAAAAAGCTGGATCTCTTCAGTGTCTTTAAACACACGAAAAACGAATAGGATAAAAGACAGTCATAAAAACTCACCCAGGCGCTGTGCGTAAAGAGAGTAGGATCAAAACGGGGCGAGCGCGTCGCCACGGGGAACCGGGTGTCCAAGCGGAGGTCTGAGTGGTGCGCGACTGCTTGGAGTGCGCGCCGGTACGGAGGGCGCATCTGGCGCGGAGGTCTGAGGGGTGCGCGACTGCTTGGAGTGCGCGCCGGTACGGAGGGCGCATCTGGCGCGGAGGTCTGAGGGGTGCGCGTCTGCTTGGAGTACGCGCCGGTACGGAGGACGCATCTGGAGTGCGTCTGAATGCGCGTCTGGGGTGAAGAGCGCGTCTGCGCGGAAGAGCGCGCCGGCTCGGAGAGACGCATCCTCCCGTAGAGTATTAGGAAGCGATGCGCGTCTGGAGTGAAGAGCGCGTCTGCTGCGCGGAGGTCTGGATGCGCGTCTGCGCGGAAGAGCGCGCCTGGCTCGGAGAGACGCATCCTCCCGTAGAGTATTAGGAAGCGATGCGCGTCTGGAGTGAGGAGCGCGTCTGCTGCGCGGAGGTCTGGATGCGCGTCTGGGCGTCTGTTGCGCGGAGGTCTGGATGCGCGTCTGGACGTCTGCTGCGCGGAGGTCTGAAGTGGAACACTGGAATACCTCCCGTGGAAGTCTTAGAGAGCGCAGTCCAGTGTCTCCTTTCAGGCAAACGGAGACAGGAGGCGAAGGCTAGAGTGCATCTCACGCCGGAGATGAAAGCAGCATAAACAGACAGAGAACCTCCCGAAGGAGTCTTGGTGATAGGGATATGATACGGAATGATACGGGATGTTACGGCACGACCCGACAAGGGACAGAGGGGAAGAGCAGGTACTTAAAGCCCACAGGGGTGCTAATTAGAATACACATCAGGTGCGGGAGGTAATTGAAAATCGAACTAAAAGTGTGTGTTCGGCACCAGACCAATCAAACACATAATGACAGGTAGTCCAAGGGTGTGGTTGCTGAAGAGAAAACGAACGCGAGGGTGGGGGGAAAGCAATTGATTAAAAGAAAACAAAAGGACAGAGCGAGTAGGCTTAAAGGAACAGAGCGAGTAGGTGAGCTAGGCTTAAAGGAACAGAGCGAGTAGGCTTAAAGGAACAGAGCGAGTAGGTGAGCAATGGACAAAACCTCACAATTGTTTTGACTGGCTAATGTGTGCTTCTCTTAAAGAGAAACGCACACATTACGTTGATATCTGATGACAGCGCCCTCTCATACAATACCACAATGGTATGATAATATATTTCCACGACAGTTTCTATCTATCTATGTATGTGTGGTGTGTGTGTGTGTGTGTGTGTGTGTGTGTGTGTGTGTGTGTGTGTGTGTGTGTGTGTGTGTGTGTGTGTGTGTGTGTGTGTGTGTGTGTGTGTGTGTGTGTGTGTGTGTGTGTGTGTGTTGTTGTATGTGTGTGTGTGTGTGTGTGTGTGTGTGTGTGTGTGTGTGTGCCATGTGTTGTTGTATGTATATGTATATATTATTGATATGGATCATTCGGACCCCATGGAAGACTATATAGCCGGGTGCCATTGATTTACTGAAATCAGGGGTGATGAGCTTGGGGATCCGTTTATATACAATTCAGACAAGTTGCAATCATTTATATTACAATAAATTACGTGCAGCCTATTGTATTCCCCAACACCATATATTTGGAAACACCTATATGGCTACGTTCACACTGCATACATGAGTGGTCCTCAATCAGATACAGCCAGCCAGGTCTGATTTGTCGCAATGCGTCATCAGTCTGAACAGTCGTGCGAATTTCATGCGACTTTTACGCCACTCTTGATTGACATTTCGTCAAAATTACTTCATCTACAATCCATCTTCTTTATTGTTCATCCTGACCACGAGTTCACACTGGAATCTGATATTGGCCACATTTAAAAAATAATGTGAACACTATAACAGCCAAAAAGAAAAACGGTCTGAGCAATAAATCAGAATTGAGTTCACTAAGGCGTGCAGTGTAAACGTAGCCCGTTTTGGCTGAACATGAATGCCTACAAGAACAACATAATTAAATATATTGTGTGCATTTCCACATGCAGAATCAAGTGGGGATTGATGTATGATAAACCATGTTTAATAATATTGAATATAGATAAATTATTGACTATTTTATCTTACCTCATTTTATATTGTATTTGATCTTACTACTTATTGTTACCATTCTTGTATTCATTTTATTTATTTTTTTAATTGTGCACTGTTGAGTCTGAGCTCGATACACAATAATTGCATTACCTGCAATGCCCCTGTTGTTGTGAATTTGACAAATAAAGAACTTGAACTAGTCTATATTTATATTTATCGAATATATATATGTATCCACACCTGTCTGAATATACCTGCATATATTTCCTGTATATACATATACATAATACATTTTAATCTAATGGAATCATCTGAATGCGATTGCCATTGCCAACTCAAATAGCTGCACGCAAACCACACGTATAATTTGAAACACATCGGAATACCTTTCCCTGATAATGAGTCTAAAAAGAAAAGTTACTTGCATATAACTAAGTTATAGTCTGAGTGAGTGAGATCGTTTTATTTTTAGAGAAGCAAAGCTCTGTCATACACACATTCGTCCTGTCGGATTCGGATACTATTTCGTTATTTGGTATTTTAGCTATACATATAACAATTTAGATGAAAAAAATTAAAACATTTAGCTATAATTAAAAAATTAACGTTGAGTCTCATGTCAGTCTATACGGCATGATATAACA
Source organism: Notolepis coatsorum (assembly GCF_963971535.1). Classification (NCBI taxonomy): domain Eukaryota; kingdom Metazoa; phylum Chordata; class Actinopteri; order Aulopiformes; family Paralepididae; genus Notolepis; species Notolepis coatsorum. Next base: position 105,768,254 of record NC_140180.1, read on the forward strand.
AAATTAAACTGATTACCTTAATGATCCGAACGATCCCGTGCACAGATTAGGGAGCCAACTTTAGTATGCTGGAAATGCCTGTAAAGAAATTCCTATATGCACTTGGCTTTTGCTGCAAACGCTCTCTATATACCTGTTAGATTGAGCATAGGCGTTGGTCTGATGCTGGGTGGGGCCTGGGCCCTGGGGCGTGGCTTTAGACAGGGTTTGGTTTGGTTACTCCTCAAATCTAGACACATGTTATTTCAATGCTTAATCGGATAATATAAATTACAACGAATTTTCGCCGACTCGTCTCAAACTACCGGTATATGAAGTTATTCCACCGAGGGGGCGGAGCTGAGCGATCATGGAGTAGACGTGTTTCACATGAGCTCCCTTCTACCGTGCTGAATATACGTTTCTCCCCATTAGTCTTTATTTTATTTTTATTTGTTTTTTATCTGTTTGCTAGGTCGTCGTGTTTAGTATACATTCATCAACTTTTTTCGACTTTCTACGATGGCGGGGGTGGAAACCAGAGCCATGAAAGAATTAGGCACGACACCGGCACCGCCGAGCATGGCCGCACCGTCTCCCGCTGTCGGGGAGTTAAGCGAAGCTGTGCTCTTGGTCATGACCAAGCTACACGCAGACTCTGAGACACGCATCGCTGAAGCACAGAAGAAAGTGTTGGCGGATTTCTGTATCAGCCTCCGTCGTGAGATATCAGAAGAAATTCGGCTGGCGGTAGTACCGCTGACAGACAAGATGGAGGCGATACACGCTGCCTCTTCGGCTAATGCTAACGAACTAGCCATGCTAACAACGGAGGTATCATCACAGTGTGAGAAGATGGCGGGTCTTGAATCCGCCCTGCTGGCTAGGCAGGCTGAAGTCAACAAACTACAGTCGGCAATGGAGGAGATGCAGTCCCGGGATAGACGCCACAACGTCAGGATTGTTGGAGTACCGGAGACCAGCGGTGAAGGCCGTCTCTCTGAGACCGTGCCCGAACTGCTGCAGAAGATACTAGGGACGGACGTCCTCCCTATGCCTCCTATCTGTGAATCGGCCTACAGAGCGGGCAGGTTTTCTCCCGGCGTGAACAAAGAGCCGAGGCCCATCATAGTCAAGCTGAACAGACTCCAGCAGAGAGAAATCATCATGCGGTCGGCTCGTACCAGGAGGGGTAATCTGAGGCTTGGCGATCACAAAGTGGCCATTTTCGAGGACTTTACACCGGAGGTTCAAGCACAGAGAGCCGAGTACAAGGTGGTCCTGACCAGTGCATGTGAGCGGATCGGAGCGTGAGCGGCGCGGGGCGCGGAGCGGCCGGTTTTGACGTGAGCGAGGAGTGGGTTTTAAAATGAGTCGGCGCGACGTCCGGAGCGAGAGTTCTCCTCCGCTCCAATCCACTCCAGGCCGCTCACAGTGGTTTAACACTGTTGATGTAATATATACATGCAGTACAATGTCAAAGCAACAGATGGCGATGTACAAACATGAAGGCCATTTTCAACCAATGAGAAGGGTTCAGGCTTCGTCACTGTAGAGACGCCCACCATAGATATCTATGACGCCCACACTCACTCTCCTGTTAGAAAAGGTATCGACGCCATTGTTGTTGACGTTAGCTTACATGCTAACGTTAATGGCAGCGACCATAGCATTGTGGCTCGGCTAGCCTATCATCGCTTAATAGAACTAGTGAATGGATAAACAACGTTATTTAACATTGCAGAATGGCTACAATTACAATGCGGCTCAATACAAACAATTGTTAAGGGGCCCAGGGGGTGTAGACTGTTGTAGTTTGAGCTCATTTACACCATGCTCCAAAAAAGAAAAAGAAAAACTGCCGAGCGATCTGGCGCGGGGAGCGGGGAGCGCTCGATTCAAGGTGAGTGGGGAGCGAGCGGAGAGCGACTTGGGGGCGGGGTCAACATGAGCGATTAGCGGAGCGGACCAAGCTTTAAAGAGCGAAGAGCGGATTTCTCGGCCGCGCCGATCCGCTCACGTGGTCTGGTCCTGACTAAGCTATGGAAACTAGGCCTGAGGCCCACGTTATTCGCTCCCGCGAAATTATCTGTGTTGGAGAAGGTCGGTGGTCAGCGTTTGTTTTGGTCGTTGGCTAGAGCGAAGGAATATCTCGCGGAGACACCCGAGTCTGTTGCTTGATATCAATGGAGGGTGAGTGACTTGGCGGTTTGGGCCTATATACATTGATTAGGTAGACTATTCACAAACACTTGCTGTCATGCCCAGACATGCTAACTGTCCTCTGCCCATCCAACTAGCGGGGCTTCCCAATGACTTCTGTTACTTGCTAAAGCTGACCTCATGGTCGTACTTGTGTATCGCCTCTTTGGAAGCTAACGAGCTATCTGAACAATGTACATAATAAGCTAACGTGCTATCCGGATTCATCACTAGCTTACGCGCTAGCCTCGGGCTGGCCAGCGGGCTTCGCCTATAGTCTGCGCTGAGACATTCGAGACCCGTTAATGGTTACGTATTTTGGTTGCTGTTGCTGTTCAAAGGGACATTGGTTTGCACAGTTCAAGAGTGACCGAGTCCCTAACTAACTTCTGGTATGCTTTTATTTTTATATCCAGGTTTTTTTTTAGCGTTGGGATCCAAGTAGATGCCAAGGTCGGTTGAATATGCATATACAATATATGATAACAGGTTGGGTCGGGTATGGCTTGCACTTCATGGCTATATGGTTATATGGCCTGCACTTTAGCCATGCCCCTCTTTTCTTTTCTTTTTTCTTTCCTATTGTCGCTGTTTTTATGTCATCTGTATGCGCGATTTAAATGTGATCCGATTCTACCTTGGACTAACTGCTGATTCGCCTTAATTTTGTTTTGAATTTTTCGTGAGCCACTTATGCTATAACGTTGCGACATTAATATGCAGACTCCAAGGTAGATGGTTACAGGGTTGATGTTGAGTAATTATATAATAATTATTGTCGCTGTTTTAATGGCATTTGAATGAGCAATTTAACTGTGATTCGATCCTACCTTGGACTAACTGCTCCGACCGATATCTTTATTGAAACAATGTATGATAACAGGTGGTGTCAGGTGTTGCCTATTACCATCCCCGGATTAATTAATGAATGTGTTTAATTCTATTCTTACATAGGTTATGTCATTTCAGCCGTTGTGCCTGATCAGAGGGACAGCTAAAGGGGTGCATTTTGACCATAACCCTTTTTTCCCTTCTTTTTTTTGTCATGGTTTAATTGACACTGTTCGCACAATTTTGCACAATTAACCTGTGACCCGAACCTGCCTTAGACTATCGGCTGGGATGCTTTAATTTAATTTTGTTTTGAATTTTTCGTGAGCCACTTATGCTATAACGTTGCGACATTAATATGCAGACTCCAAGGTAGATGGTTACAGGGCTGATGCTGAGTAATTATATAATAATTATTGTCGCTGTTTTAATGGCATTTGAATGAGCAATTTAACTGTGATTCGATCCTACCTTGGACTAACTGCTCTGACCGATATCTTTATTGAAACAATGTATGATAACAGGTGGTGTCAGGTGTTGCCTATTACCATCCCCGGATTAATTAATGAATGTGTTTAATTCTATTCTTACATAGGTTATGTCATTTCAGCCGTTGTGCCTGATCAGAGGGACAGCTAAAGGGGTGCATTTTGACCATAACCCTTTTTTCCCTTCTTTTTTTGTCATGGTTTAATTGACACTGTTCACACAATTTTGCACAATTAACCTGTGACCCGAACCTGCCTTAGACTATCGGCTGGGATGCTTTAATTTAATTTTGTTTTGAATTTTCCTATACCTTTTGGGCTATAACAATGTGATGTTGAAGCGCAGATTCGGAAATAGAGGGCTGCAGGTTGATGTGGAGTTATTATTTAATAATGGCTATTTTTACCATTATGGTTGTCTCATGTTGGGGCCAGGGCTCAGGTGGGTTTCGACCGATATCTTTATTGAATTTTATTTTATTATTATTTGTGTTTATTGGACTAGTGGGGGTTCACTCAGGGGTTTATCTAGAGGGGGGTTGGAGTGGGGAGCGTCTTATTAATCCATGTCTCTAGTGTCAAGACTGGCAAATCGGCAATATCACGTTATCTCCTCATCCTCAGCCGATGATAAGACGAAAGGAGTAGTCATAGTTACAAGACGTAACCTTGATATCAAAATCTTGGATGTATGGTCGGACACGGAGGGAAGGATTACTATAGCAAAAGTTGAATTCTTGCATAGGAAGATGGCTATAATAGCATTGTATGCTCCTAACACATTTGATTCAGCGTTCTATAATACAATCACGAAGAATATGTTGGAACTTAATGGATACGCTCTCATGGTGGGTGGCGATTTTAATGCGTGCTGGGATGCTGAGATGGATAGGTCCGGGCCCTCTGAAACGAGCGACCAAAAACGGGCCTCTAAGGCCCTTAGGATGTGGGCTAAAGACACAGGGCTCACAGACCTTTGGCGTTTATGCAACCCCACCCTCAAAGATTACTCTCACCTGTCAGCCAGACACAAAAGCTTCTCTCGAATTGACTATGCATTCGCGTCCCCTAATATGTTTGACAGTTTCGATGTCTCATTGGTTCCCTTGGCTCTCTCAGACCACAAGGGGATTTTCCTTACGGCAACCTTTGGCAGGCTCTCCGCAAGAGCTCCCAGATGGCATTTTAATTCGACCCTGCTAAAGAACGATGACTTCTGTTCTGAGTTCAGGAGTAAACTAGCTGAATTTTTGCAGATCAACGTTGGCACAGTAGAAGACCCTAGGGTCCTGTGGAACGCATTGAAAGGATTCATCAGGGGTCATGTCACACTATTTGCCTCCAATTTGCGAAAATCCCGGTCAAAAAAGCTAGAAGGACTGGAATCATTATATGCGGACCTATACGCATCCTTGCAAACTGACTATAATGAACGACTAAACACACAACGTAAGATAGTCAAAAAAGAAATAAACTCCATACTTAAACAACAGTCTGAGTTCTTGATACATAGGACAAGACAAAATTACTATTTTCACGGCTCCAGACCTAGCCATCTATTGGCAATGAAAATACGCTCAAATGATCATTTCTCGGATATCCCCTCGATTAGGACGAGCCAGGGTGCAGTCACTACTGATTCGAAAAAGATCAATGACACTTTTAAAGAGTTTTACTCACAGTTATATAGCTCAGAGGGTAATCTGGATGACTCTAAATTTGAATCGTTCATTGGCGGGCTTGAGATACCCCACATTTCTGAGGAAGAGGCCAAGGAACTGGGGAGACCGATTACTCTCGTAGAATTGAGGGAGACTATTGTTGAAATGCAGAGGGGTAAGGCACCAGGCTGGGATGGTATTCCACCCGAAGTGTATTTAGCTTTCTGGGACCAACTGGGTCCATTGATGCTCGATATGATCAATTACGCTATCGAACAAGGGGAGTTCTCAAGAGATGTCAATATGGCGTTGATTTCTTTACTTCTCAAGAAGGACAAAGATCCCAATGATTGTGGTAGCTATAGACCCTTGAGTCTTCTCGGGGCCGATTTAAAGGTGTTTGCCAAGGTGCTGGCCCGTCGCCTGCAGAGATTTATGTCTGTATTGGTACACTGCGATCAAACTGGTTTTATCCCGGGGCGTCTGGCTGCAGATAATCTTAGGAGGCTGTTGCATGTAATCGATAACAGTAAAGACAATACAACTCCATCCACAGTTCTGTCTTTGGATGCCATGAAGGCGTTTGACAGACTTGAGTGGTCATACCTGTGGAAGGTACTTGAGGTCATGGGTCTTGGAAAGAGTTTTATTCATATGATTAAAGTCCTGTATGCCTCGCCGTCTGCGATGATACTGACAGGCAAAAACTGTTCCACACTCTTTCCAGTCTCCAGATCTTCTAGACAGGGTTGCCCTCTGAGCCCGGGACTGTTCGCGCTTTCCCTCGAACCTTTGGCCCAATTTATTAGGCAATCGGAGGACATCGTCCCCATAATGGTCAACAATACTCCACACAAAATTGCTCTCTATGCGGATGACCTGCTGATTTTCATGGACGACCCCTCCCGGTCGGCCACAAAATTATTGAGGATAATCGACGACTTTGGTAAATTGTCAGGTTTTAAGATTAACTGGAACAAATCAGCCTGCCTACCTCTTAATGAACTGGCCAAGGCGGTACGACTACCAGCTGATATCCCCATAGTAGAACATTTTAAATACTTGGGCATAGAGATATTCCCCACGCTGAACCAAACTACTAAGTACAACTTCACGGGTACTTATGATAAAATACGCCAGGATCTAGACAGGTGGTCGTCCCTTCCTAACTCCTTACAAGCCCGGGCTTCCATAATCAAAATGAACATCCTGCCTAGGATAAATTTTATTAGCTCAATGCTCCCCCTGCCCCCTCCAATAGACCACTGGCGCAAGGTACAATCGATGGTATCTAAGTTTGTCTGGAATAACAAACGCCCGAGAATCAAAAGGGCTACTACTCAACGTAGAAAACAAGATGGGGGCCTCGCAATCCCTGATTTTAAACTTTATTTCTGGTCCTTTTCACTGAGACCTCTGATGTGCTGGCTGGACCCTGTAGAGGCTGTATCGTGGCGCTCCTTAGAAGCGGCGGCGGTATCTCCGCTAAGATTGCAGGATGTAGTGTACTCCACTGTCTCTATTTCGAAATGCCGGCTGAGGTATGGACCGATCATAACTCACGTGATCCAAACGTGGCGTAATGTACAGAGGTCGTGTGGGGTTAAATGCCCTTGGCACCTGGACTCTCCAATTTTTAATAACCAGCAATTACTTGTTGGACACAAGCCGGTTAATATTCCTCAATGGCAAAGGAGGGGAGTGCATACTCTGGAGGATATTTATGATAAGAACGGCCTCCGTGCGTTTCAGGACTTAAGAGAATTTTATGATCTTCCCGGCGAGTCCTTCTTTCTTTACCTTCAACTAAGGTCAGCACTGAGGGCGCATGGCGTACCGTGGGCTCAAGCCTTGCACCCACACCCCTTCCTCAGGCTCATAGTGGACAGGACGACATCCAGAGGGTTTGTCTCCGACTTTTATACGCTCTTAATTCAATCCACGTATAAAAATTTATCATTGGATACAATCTGGCGTGTGGATATCCCGGAGTTGGACCCCGAGTTTGACTGGGATGATGTTTGGGCAAATGTGGCATTATCTTCCCGCAACCCCAATCACCAGCAAATTAATTTTAATTATATTCATAGGACCTATCTTACACCTAGGAAGCTATATGCTATGGGACTGATAACCGACTCTCGGTGCACTTTGTGCTCTCAAAAGGCCACCGGCACTTATATGCATATGTATTGGGATTGCCCACCAGTGGCCCGCTTCTGGAGGTCAATAACGGACAAACTTTCAGATCTGTGTGGCTTAACTATCCCATTCTCAGCTGTTACGCTACTCCTGAACGATATAACGACACTACCCGCGTCCGTACAACTGAAAAGGGTTGTCCTAGCGGGCGTCACAGCAGCGAAGAAGCTAATAGCAATGAGATGGAAGGAGCCTGAGAAGCTTACAATGATTAACTGGTCCCTAACTCTATTGGATGTGATTTATCTTGAGATATCCACAGCCCGGGTGATTGGGGTGGGGCAGGCTGGAATTGACCTGTGGTTCGCAGCAGCTGAGAAGGTAAAGACCGCAGTGTGCGGCTGAGCGGGGTTGGGGTGCGGGTTCGGGTGAGTCCGGCGGTCTCTTGGGAGGGGGAGGAGGAAATGTTTTTGTCTGTCTTGTCCTTTGTCTTGTCATCTTGAGTTTAGCTGGGGATATTATGGGGGGGCAGCTATTTAACTATTTCTTCACTGTTTGGCCACTTTTACACGGTCTCTATGAGTCTATGGAACACCTCTACAGGTTTTTGTTTTTTCATGAAGGTTCATTGCTCTGTTTTCAGGTCGTGTTCCCAAAAATTGTCCTTGTGGTGGATTGGAGATGTACGTTTTATTAATATAGGGTCACACGGCCGGGAATCGGGGCTGAACACTGGGAAAGACCATTTATTAGATAGTACCCCTTGGAATTAATTTAGAAGGTTGAACTCTGTTTTCTTTTCTCTTGTCTGTATAATTGTTAGTCTGTATTATTATTATTATTATTATTGTTTTTGTTATTTTCTTGTGAAGTTCTATGTATTGTGATTGTGGTTAATGTGTTGTCTTGTTTCGTGTGAATAACAATAAAAAAAAATTTGATCAAAGTTATTCCACCGAAATATAGTTTAAGCTAAATTATTGATCTAATATGTTGTCATTTAAAAAAATATAGTACGATATAGAGTCATATGGCTCTGAAATAAATTATTAGTAATGTGTTATTACAAAGGTTTTAGGAGAAATAATCCACGCATATGCAAATTACGCATATGTGCCTTTTGATAGAAAATTAAGAATTCTTTTATTTTCGTTATTTGCCAACAAACTTAGCTATAGCGAATCGATCATTAAGCCACACGTATACCTCGACTTGGAGTTCATGTATTCAAGAGTAGTTTATACATCATCCTATTTCTGGTCGTGGTCAAATCCAATCAGTTCAGCTATACTCTCAACGTGATTAAAACAAATAGATTTGATTTTCCTTACTGCATTTTAAACATTTAAATCACGTTCAGCGGAGTAACAGGAAACGATAGTGTAAAATACACAAAATGTTATTTAGTAAAGTGAATGAGCCACCAATTCTCTTTTTTCAGTGTAGAATGATTTTACTATTTGGATGAGTAATGTATCATCATTTGGAGCAAAGTGACCAAGTGGCTTTTTACCGGCATCTTCAGACACAGACGACGGTCATTCAAAAACGGTTTATTGAGATGGATGGGTCTGTTATACCTGTTATACTGTCAATACCTTCTATGCGAGGTTTACTAGGCAGAGGTCATAAGCCTGTGGGGCGTCCATTCTGAATGCGTCCCCCCCGGTCCCTTCGTCGGGTTGGGGGTCGGGCTGAGGGCGGCGTTTGAGGGCGGCGCTGATGGTGGCGAGTTCTCTCGTGAGGACTTCCTCAAGGGCTTCGCCCCTCTCTGTCGCTATCACCGCTAGGTCTGCGAGAAAAGTCTGTGTAACCGTGTCACTGGCTACAGGGTCATAAACGCTGGCTAAGTCTCGAATGAGGTAACTCGCTTCGGGCGTGGTTAGTCGGAAATTGGAAACTGCTTGCGGGCCTTCGTATTCTATAATAACCCGTGATTCTGGCTCTAAGCCGACAGGAGCTACAAAGAACGTCCTCTGAATGGTGCCGCGTCCCATCAGATATTCCTTCAGGTCAGTGTCAGTGGTAATATCGTCTATACCGCGGACTATGATTGAATTAGGGAGTCTCACTCTGCTAGTTTGAACTACTTCCATCGCTACACGCTATTTAAGCTTCTGCCTTACAGGCTAATAATCCAGTTAACTGTGATATACTCCTCCTGGCTGGCTCGCCAAATTTATGTAGCACTTGTGTTAATACCAGTAACAGCTGTTTGCCACGGGCACAGTTCTAGGTTCGAATGCGACAAGGAGTAATATACACAATTAAAAGAATTGTAGACCAGAGGCAGAGTTATAACAATAACCGGTGTTTTAATTAAAAGCGCGATAGATAAACAGTAATAATACATACGTACGTAAAGTACAACTTATGCTTTGAAGTATCCCTTTTAGATTAGGTCAGTAACCTTTCCTTGCGGGAGGGTTAGGTCGATATCAAGGCCTAGGTCGATTGGATCAACACATTGGGGTTCATTCAGACGTCTCTGAGGTTATCATCGGTAACTCTATATTAGTTTATCAGGGAATGCAAATACCTTATTAGGTGAATTGGCCCGTTAACTCTTTAAACCAGGAAGTGATTCGGCGATAATCGAGGTCTATTATGACATCACCACAACCGGTTCTAGAAGGTTCTATGTTCTAGAAGGTTCTATTATAACATCATACAATGGCAGAATATCTATATTCATATATCCAGTTAAATCAATTCAAATACAAAATACAATATCACAACATAAGGTGAACGGGATTGCCTCCCTCGGAAGTCCTTGTAGTCTCGTTCAGTTCAATCCTACCGGACTAGTGGTGTAGCAATAGTTGAGCACTAGGTGAGCCTCATGGGTATTCACATCAGGCTGCCATTAGTCTTATCAAATGTTCCGGGGTTGGCTCGCCATCGGGTATCTATCCAGCTGAGCACGCTTGGTGAGGGGTGGTCTGGACTGCTCCGGGGTGCTGGAGGAGACTTGCGGCTTCCAGTCGGTTGGTTAGTCCGGTCCGTCTGGGTGATGTTGCGGGTCCAGTGGTTGAGGAGAAAGAGGCTGGCTGCTTGAGAGCTGGCTGAATATATAGGAAACCAAGAGGTTCCGGAATGTTCTATATGACATCATAGGATGACATCACAAAGGTTCCAGAACCTTCAAATCATGACATCATACGCTATATACAGGAAGTGGGACCTCATGGTAAAACAGGAAGTGGTAGCAGAGATAAACAGGAACTATTTATGTAACTGATAATTATGAATCTGAACCTGGGGTTACATTCTCCCCTTCTATCCTAATGCACGTCCCTGTGCATATTATCCCAGGACTACATTATCACAATCCTATGGGGTTTTGGGGAGTCTGGGCCTAGAATGTTTTACTGTCTAGAAAGTTCTTACCTACTAACATTAACTATTTATGTTCCTATGCTAGTTATGAATCTGAACCCGAGGTTACACTGGTAATAACAACACCAGCTCACAAGCCTCGGCAATGGGGGGGGGGGGGTCGGCTGCTGATGGAGGCGCAGTGTTCAGGGTAACAGAGCATGAGGTGAGGCGGACCTTTAAAAAAGTGAATATCAGGAAGGCAGCAGGTCCGGACGGCATCCCCGGCCGCGTCCTAAAAGTCTGTGCCGACCAACTGGCCCCAGTATTCACTGACATATTTAACCTGTCCTTAGAACAGGCTGTCATCCCCACCTGCCTGAAGAAGTCCACTATTATCCCTGTACCCAAAAAATCCAAGCCTGCTTGCCTCAACGACTACCGCCCTGTAGCTCTCACCTCCATAGCCATGAAGTGCTTTGAGAAGCTAGTAAAGGGCTACATCTGCTCCTCCCTCCCCATCAACATGGACCCCCTGCAATTTGCATACCGCCCCAACAGGTCCACGGAGGACGCCATATCCCATGTGCTGCACACAGCAGCAGCACACCTGGACAAGAGGCAGGGGAACTATGTGAGAATGCTATTCATCGACTACAGCTCGGCATTCAATACCATAGTCCCCTCCATACTCATAGCCAAGCTCAGGGACCTGGGCTTGGGCTATGACCTCTGCCAGTGGGTCTTGGACTTCCTGACTGGCAGACCCCAGGTGGTGAGAGCAGGCAACTGCACCTCCTCATCCATCACCCTCAACATAGGGGCCCCCCAGGGCTGTGTTCTGAGTCCCCTCCTCTACTCCCTGTACACACACGACTGTGTGGCTCAGCGGAGTAGCAATACAATCGTCAAATTTGCTGACGACACAGTGGTGGTGGGCCTGATCTCTGCCAACGACGAGAGGGCCTACCTGGAAGAGGTCAAGGTCCTGGCGGGATGGTGCCAGGAAAACAGCCTCTCCCTGAACGTCAGCAAAACAAAGGAGATGATTGTGGACTTCAGGAGGTCGGGGGTCAAGGACTACAGCCCCCTCAGCATCGACGGGGCACCGGTTGAGAGAGTCAACAGCTTTAAGTACCTCGGAGCCTACATATCCGAGGACTTGACATGGACCACACACATTGACAGTGTTGTGAAGAAGGCACGACAACGCCTCTACTTCCTCAGGCGCCTAAGGAAGTTCCAAGTCAGCCAGAAGATCCTTAAGAACTTCTACTCATGTACAATAGAGAGCATCTTGACCGGCAACATCACCTCCTGGTTTGGGAATAGCACTGCACAAGACCGAAGCAGACTACAAAGAGTGACACGTTCAGCCGAACGCACAATTGGAGGGGGGCTCCCCACCCTCCAGAACATTTACTACAAGCGTTGCAAGGGCAAGGCTAAGAGAATCATTAAAGACTCCAGTCACCCGAACAACTGCCTCTTTGAACTGCTGCGGTCAGGCAAGCGATACCGGAGTCTCAAGGCGAGCACAGAAAGACTCAGAAGAAGCTTCTATCCCCAGGCCATCAGGCTGCTAAACGAACAATGAATGAACACTACACAACAACAACCACCAAACGCACATAGCACACACATCCACACGCACACACTCACTTTAAACAAACACTGTAGCACCCACTCCACACACTTTATAGCACACACCCACTTTAAACAAACACACTGTAGCACCCACTCCCCACACTTTATATTTATGGATGAAGGATTGCACTACAACTCGTACACCTTACTGTAAATTGTAACTAAAATTGTACCTCATCCCATTTCTGCTTTGCACTAGATAGTACTGTACATTAGTACACTGCATAGTATTGTGTATTGTATATTATATGGTAACTCAGAACATTGTACATATGTCTATACCGAACACTGTGACCTCATTTTCTTCTTCTAAATTCATGCTATATTATGTTATTATGTTATTTGATACTATCTTGTCTAGCACAGTCTCTGGAGCGTAACAGTAAGAAGCATTTTGTATGAAAGTATTCTGTACTTCTGTATGACAACTATTAAAGAACTTGAACTTGAACTTATGGTTTGTAAACAACCCCAACAGCACGACACAGACAGGTAGTTCAGAGTTAGCCAAAAACAATGGCCGTATTTATTTCCATTGTTGGGCAAGTTACTTTAAAAAAGTAACTAGTTACAGTTACTTCTTCCAAAAAGTAACTAAATTACTTACTCAGTTACAAATTATAAAAGTAACTAGTTACTTCAGAAAGTAACTATTACGTTACTTTCAAGTAAAATTTTGCTCAAATGTGACCCGACCTCTTTAACGGAACATAAAATACATGTGCATGTTCAATTATTTATGATAAATCTGAATATTATAATGAAATGGGCACTTAATACAATACATTATTTTTTTTTTTTATCTTTTTCCCCCTCCATTTTCCTCCGATTTTCTCCCATCCCAATGTTAGTCGTATGCCAATTCCCAATCCCTTCCTGGTCGCTGCGCACTTACCCCCCACAGTCAGATCATCTGGGAGAGTGGAGGCTATCACGTGCTTCCTCCGACACACGTCCAGCCAATCAACCGCTTCTTTTCACCTGGCAGCGCGGATCCTCCCTGAGAGGGCGTAGCGTGTGGAAGGATCACACTATCCCACTCAGGTCCTATCCGCGCTTAGCAGGCGCCCCGACCAAACTGTCGGAGTCGCTGTTTACAACGACCCGGACCCACCCCGCCAGCTTCTCCCACCCTCTAATACAGCCAATTGTATTAGTGTGAACGGCCAGCCAAGCTGGTGACAACCCCGGAGCTGTGAGCTGGATTCGAACAGGCGAATCCAGCTCACAGCTTCGGGGTTGGTGACGAACGCAATCTCCGCTACGCCACCTAACCGCCCTAATACAATACATTATTAACATAAACAATGTACACAAATCTAAACTATTTTAATGTTGCTGTGGGACAAAGTGAGACTAGCCTCCAATCAAATGCCATGTATGTATATTATTATAATTACTATGTTTATATAGTGAATCGATACAAATGAAATACCACAATAGATGTTTTGGAATTTTGATATTTATTCAACAGGCCACAACTGGGGACTGAATTATGCTTTTTAAGCACTATACCACAAATAAATAACAAATTAACTTTGTAGTGCAAATAAAACTTCAGACAACCACGTCTCTACTGCGTTGCATCACCCACCAAGCTCAATAATCGAATTGAATGCACATACAACAGAGCAGAACTCCTTTTCGAAGTTCTACTCACCTTGACAATCTGAGGAGGAGGCTCTGAAACTCTGAGGAGGCTCACTCACTGGGAGGGAGGGTCCGAACTCACAGAAGGCTCTTCTCCCTGAAGAAGAGCTCTGTGAGGAGGAGGCTCTGAAAACTCCCTGAAACAGAACCATAACATGGAACCTGACCAACTCACGGAAGTCTTACCAATAGAAACGTGCCCAGTGACGTACTCTATGGCGGGGGAATTTCCGTGGTGCACACGCCCAATCTTTCAGGGCGTGGGACCAGGAAACTTTTTTACTAAGGAAAAACACAGAACAGAGAGGGCCCCTTTAAGAGCCCCGGTACCAGACTTACACATGTGCTTCTGTGGGCCAAAACCAGCAGAGGACCCCAATCTGGGGCCAGCCTTCGTAAAATTGTCAGCTAACCCCCATAGCATTAGCAGACAACTGGCGCTCGCATAGCAAAACATTACTCACCCAGCCCAGAAAACAACCAGTTTCTCACAACAGCCGGTGCCTCCTACAGTCCAGCTGTATAACCGGAGGTTCAATACCTATCCAGCCGCAGCAAGGAGGACTGCAGGTGGGGAGTAGATCAGCGACGCGAGCCCCTAATACGAAAAAGCCGGTGGAGGTCAGAATGATCATCATCTTCCAGACACCCCAGTAACGAAGACATTATCGCCGTATTTTCTCGAAAATAGTGAGAGAGAAAATAAAGATATAACGTCAACGTATCTCCTTGTTCTTCCGTTTTCCTTTCTTCAGCTAAATACTTTCTTTCCCACGTCAAGTGGTGGTATACAGGCACTCTCTTGTGGTGAAATTTGAGAAGGAGATGAGTGTGTGGCCAGACGGATGTTGGTATGTAAAGGTACATTGTGAAGTTTTTATTCAGTGCATATACACTGGAGCGAGATATGTGCAGTAGACGCTGAGCGGAAGCTTATACGACATAGAACAGGTAATACATTAAAAAATAAATACATCTCCATAAAAATACATCTCTTTCTCTGGTCACCGACAATGTGCTTATAAAATGAATATCTTGAAACCAGATACCCTTGCCAGTCCATTCAGAGTTCATCCCAGGAGATATAAAGAGCAGAGGTTACTGACCTCAGCAGCCCTAAAGCTTAATATCTTACACTGTAAACCCGAATAAGTTTCCAGAAATTAAAAAAATTGAGGCCATCCCATGCCTCAATTTTTTTAAGTTGATAAACTCAAATGTTTTCAGTTGGCTAAGACTTACAATTCTCAGTTAAGGCAACTCAAATATGGTCTGTTACTGTGACTTAAGGTTCTCAGTTAAGTCAAATAAAATATGGTCAGTTACTCTGACTTACAGTTCTCAAGTGGAGTCAACTCAAATATGTTCAGTTACTGTGACTTACAGTTCTCAGTTAAGGCAGTTCAAATATGTTCAGTTACTGTGACTTAAGGTTCTCTAGTGGAGTCACCTCAAATATGTTCAGTTACTGTGACTTACAGTTCTCAGTTAAGGCAATTCAAATATGTTCAGTTACTGTGACTTAAGGTTCTCAAGTGGTGTCAACTCAAATATGTTCAGTTACTGTGACTTACAGTTCTCAGTTAAGGCAGTTCAAATATGTTCAGTTACTGTGACTTAAGGTTCTCTAGTGGAGGCAACTCAAATATATTCAGTTACTGTGACTTACAGTTCTCAGTTAAGGCAGTTCAAATATGTTCAGTTACTGTGACTTAAGGTTCTCTAGTGGAGTCACCTCAAATATGTTCAGTTACTGTGACTTACAGTTCTCAGTTAAGGCAATTCAAATATATTCAGTTACTGTGACTTAAGGTTCTCAAGTGGTGTCAACTCAAATATGTTCAGTTACTGTGACTTACAGTTCTCAGTTAAGGCAGTTCAAAATATATTCAGTTACTGTGACTTAAGGTTCTCAAGTGGTGTCAACTCAAATATGTTCAGTTACTGTGACTTACAGTTCTCAGTTAAGGCAGTTCAAAATATATTCAGTTACTGTGACTTAAGGTTCTCAAGTGGTGTCAACTCAAATATGTTCAGTTACTGTGACTTACAGTTCTCAGTTAAGGCAGTTCAAATATGTTCAGTTGCTGTGACTTAAGGTTCTCAAGTGGAGGCAACTCAAATATGTTCAGTTACTGTGACTTACAGTTCTCAGTTAAGGCAATTCAAATATATTCAGTTACTGTGACTTAAGGTTCTCAAGTGGTGTCAACTCAAATATGTTCAGTTACTGTGACTTACAGTTGTCACATAGCAATGTCACAAGACAATATAGAATAAGCTGGAACGGGCTGTATGTGAAAACCAGCCCGTCCAGTAGTGCTTTTAAAGCACCGGTCCCAGGCAGGTAAAGAAAATAACACAAGGCGTTGTTCCAAATAGTAAATGATATTTTATTATAGCGGGGATTTAAACCCACTGTTCCTAAAGAGTAAATTATATTTATTCTTGCAGGGTAGGACTTGAAACCTCCACTGACTTAACTAGGCAACACAGGGAAAAAACAACCCACAAACATGTAAACAAATAGGGAAAAAGGTAATTGGAGAACAGACAAAGTGAGGTATAGGAAAATACTAAATATATATATATAATACCATATGATATAAGATATAGTATACTTTCGATAAATATATATATATATAGATACTTACTTCCACGCAGGAAGGCAAATGGCTCTAAGGCCCACAACACAATACCTATATATCTGGCTACTGGTAAGTCCACACACAGTGGCCAACATAAGCACAAGGTAATCCACACACAGTGGTCAATCAATGGCAACCTCACGAAACTCTATCAGTGTCAACTGACAGAGTGAGGCGCCCCGATGTTGTGTCATCTCCACTCTATTAACCACCCATCTCCACTGCCTGTTCCAAGGTGCACCAATCAGATGCAACCAATCCAATCAGGGAGATGAGTGGCATCTGTGAATAGAAACAGAAATTAGGAGATGACACAACACTACACATAACAGACAACACAAATTATATATTACCCTGATGTTACATGGTGTTAAAATATATGGCAATAATGATAATGAACAACCCACGTACGTGACACCTCCCCCCATAGAAGCGAACCCACCGGGTGAACAAAACATTATTACCTATACAACCAACATCAGAGCAGTACCCCAAAACCTACCCTCTGGATAAGGCATCGGCCACAACATTGTCCACCCCCTTTTTGTGACGGATGACAATGTTGTAGCCCTGCACCAACAGGGCCCAACGCATCAACCGCTGGTTATGGTTATACATGTGCGCCAAAAACACCAGGGGATTGTGGTCCGTGTGGACCAACACTGGGATAGCGCTGGAGCCCACGTACACCTCGAAGTGCTGGAGAGCGAGGAGCATCGCCAGCGTCTCCTTCTCGATGGTCGAGTAGTTCAACTGATGCAGCTTGAACTTCACAGAGAAGTAGCAAACCGGATGATGCACCTCGCCCTCTCCCGCCTGCAACAGCACAGCTCCAGCCCCAGCAGCACTCGCGTCGACCTCCAGCTGAAAGGGTAACGCAAAGTCAGGGGCTGCCAGAACAGGAGCACTGCAGAGGAGAGACTTAGCAGCCTCGAAGGCGCACTGACACTCCCCGGACCACACATAAGGTACTATAGGACTACATAAAGAAGTGAGGGAAGCCACCACCACAGAAAAATTCTTACAAAAACACCGGTAATACCCTGCCATCCCCAGAAAACGCCGTAGCTCGCGTCTCGTGGAAGGAGCCGGATACGCCAGGATCGCTGTCACCTTAGCGTCCACCGGGCGAACCTGTCCGTGACCCACCTGCTTCCCCAAGTACGTCACCGTGGCTTTCCCAAACTCACACTTGGCGAGGTTCAGAGTTAACGAAGCCTCCGCCAAGCGTGCAAAAACCACCCGTAATTTGTCAATGTGCTCCCCCCATGTGTCCGAGTACACCACCACATCGTCCAAATAGACGTTACACTTAGACACACCCCCCAACACCATGTGCATCAACCGTTGGAACGTGGCCGGTGCGTTCCTCATTCCGAAGGCCATGACGGTGTACTGCAAAAAACAGTCTGGTGTAACGAACGCCGAAATATCAGATGCTCGCTCCGTCAGGGGAACCTGCCAGTACCCCTTCAAGAGATCGAGCTTCGTAATAAATACAGCGGGACCAATACTGTCAATGCAGTCATCCATTCTGGGCAACGGGAACGAGTCAGGCACAGTCACCGCGTTCACCTTCCTGTAATCAGTGCAAAACCGGGGAGACCCATCAGCCTTAGGAGCCAAAAGGCAAGGAGAGCTCCAGGGACTACGGCTATCCTTAGCCATCCCATGTTCCAACAGATACTCAGCCTCCTTCCTCATTACCTCCCTCTTCGCCACCGGACACCGATACGCGTGTTGTTTAATGGGGGTCGCACCACCCACATCAATATCGTGCTCCAGGACGGTTGTTCTGGAAGGCACATCAGACAACAACACAGGGTAGGATAACAACAGTTGACGTACATCATCACTCTGTGACTCAGGCAGATACAACAGATGGGCAGTGACCTCACTCATGAACTCCGAGTTAGTCAAACGCCCCGTCTGCTGACCCTCGGACAACGCCTTCAAATCGTCGTCCGGCAGGGGATTAACACACGTTAACAAAACAGCTGGCACAGCTCCTGGGCTGCCAGACTGCACCTCCTGCTCACTCTCACCAGCACGGGTGAGATACTTCTTCAACATGTTAATGTGACACAACCGTGTCTTCCTGCGCCTCTCGGGCGTACATATAACATAATTGGCCACTGGTAATACAACCTGGTGCACTACATTCCATGCATCCCCACACTCTAAGCCTGTCACACCCATGTCACATAGCCATGTCACACCTGGCCTAGCTACCCAAGTTCGCATCAACACCCCTTTCTCCATTAAGAAGGTGTGTTTCCTACTATCAGTAGTGCTGGCTACTGCCGCAAAACAACTTGTTAGGGAGGAATCATTTTTCTGAGCGTCAATCAACGCTTGACGCGTTAGAGGCAACAGCACGTCGGAAAACTTGGGATTTACCAGTTTCCCCTGAACGCTACTCACACCCCTTTTTATCTCGTCACTAGACGGCCACCTGTCCTCAGCGAGCGCCTCGCCACAGATGGAGTCACGCAGCGTCACCGCCTGCCCTCGTTTCGCCTGAGCCCTAGTCACAGCACAGACAGGAAAAACATTTGGGTGACTTTTGACCAACGCATCGCACAAAAACTCAGACACTGGGGTATCCACCATCTCCAGGGATGGAATCACCTTCCCCCCAGCTATATCATTCCCCATGATAAAATCAACTCCGGCTACCGGAAAAGAGGAACGAACCGCCACGGGAAAACAACCTGTGACTAGTTTTGATGTCACATGTATCATATGTAACGGAGCGGGTATGTAACCCATTTCTATCCCGCGCACAATAGCACTTGAGTTACAAGACGACTCCTCATTTAACGGCAATACATCCGCCAGCATAAAGGACTGTGAACCACCTGTATCACGAAGGATCCTCACCTCGCGCTGGTCACAGACTTTACCCGACAGTGACACAAAACCAGTAGACATAAAAGGATTAAAACAACTGTCTGGTTTCTCCCGCTCTGGGCGTGAGACAGTGCTAATCAACCCCACCCCCTTTGGTTTCTGAGCTGGCCTTTTAGTATCCTGCCGATCGCGCACAAATGCATAACAGTCCGCCACCAAATGACCTGGCTTCTTACAATAATTACAATGTCTCTTTTCAGACGGAGGCGAGCGTGGCCGATACGCACGCTCGCCACTTCCCCGAAATGGTAATTCCCGAGAGGGAAACGCACCGTTTTTAACACACACAGTATCGTTACGCACCGAAGCATGTTTGTGCGTCAACGCCAATTCATCCGCCAAAACAGCAGCGTCTTGGAGAGCAGACACTTTCTGTTCATTCAGATACAATTCGGTTCGTTCGGGCATACAGAGTTTAAATTGTTCCATGAGTACCAACTCGCTCATGGCTGCAAGATCCTGCACCTTACTCGCCGCGCACCATCGTTCAAAAAGATTTCTCTGTTCACGGGAGAAATCAGTATTCGTTTGAGAAGGGGATTTTCTGAGCGAGCGAAAACGCTGTCTATATGCTTCGGGAACCAACTCATACACACGTAAAACAGCATTCTTCACCCGCTCATAATTTTGACTGTCAGCCATAGTCAACGACGCAACCGCCGCACTGGCCTTGCCAGTGAGCCTGGTCTGAAGTAAAATTACCCACATATCCTCCGGCCAATGCAGAGCCTGTGCAATACGCTCAAAAGCAGAAAAATAAGCCTCTACTTCTGATTCTCGGAACATGGGTACCAGATTAACGTGCTGGCCGATATTGAAGTGAGCCGGGGAAACCCCAGCAGGAGAGGAGGTAGCACTACCACCACCAGCTTCCAACCGCATTCTCTCTATTGTCAGTTGAAGTTCCCTGTCTTTCTCTCTCTCCTTTTCTCGCTCTTCCCTGTCTTTCTCCCTCTCCTCTCTGTCTCGTACAGCTGCTCTGTCCTCTCTGTCTCTCTCCTCCTTGCGCAAAAGCGCTCTCTCCTCCATCTGGAGACGGGCAAAACGCAGACTAGAGTGCGTATGGCCAGAAGACGTGGATCCTTTATCTGAATCGCCCGCGCCCTCACTTTCAGCTCTGGGCGTACTACCATTCTTCCTAATAGCACCACCCTCTGGGTCAAGATCACGCAAGGGAGATTTATCGCCAGTGTGTTTAACCTCCTG
Organism: Notolepis coatsorum; assembly: GCF_963971535.1. Lineage (NCBI taxonomy): Eukaryota > Metazoa > Chordata > Actinopteri > Aulopiformes > Paralepididae > Notolepis > Notolepis coatsorum. Next base: position 105,788,939 of record NC_140180.1, read on the forward strand.
GTCACTATGACTCACTACTCCCCGAGCCGTGCTGAACACCTGTTGCTCTTCTAACCCCGCTATTACAGCCGCTTTCATATCAGCCTTGGACTGGGAACTTTGCACAGTGATATTATAATGCTTAGCAATAAGGCATAATTCCGCCTTAGTGCAACCTTCCACCTGATCCTCTGTTGGATCCGCCACGAAGACTTCAAAAACAAACGCCGACGCAGCCATAATATGTCTTTACGCGTGACTATGATACACATAAAAAATATATATATAACGTCCTCACTTAGTTAACCATGACCGTGCGCAATAATAATAGACACATTCTGCCTTTATACCTTAACCAAAACAATCCAACTGACCACATCTACCAAATGAAAACAATAACAAATGTTCCTAACCACTTAACTAGGAGTCACCTGTGTCACTCTAGCCTATCCCAGCTAAACTACTCCCCTACCGGGATGAAGGCTACACATAATCTTCAGTCGCTTACCGATTTCATTGCGCACTCCACCGGAATCACGACTCGTGCCCCCCACCCTCTAGCCAAGCAGGTGACCCCCCCAGTTACCTATGTGGTAGAAAAAAGAGATCTGGTTAAGAGCATACACGAATGGTTAATTATTATATAAAACACAGCATGGATACATAAATACTAATAAACAACAACGCCACTTTACCTGATACCATCAGCCCCTATGTCAAACGTACACAGCAGACCGGCATTGAGCCCCCCATGTCACAAGGACATGAAAGACCGGAAATGAGCCCCCATGTCACATAGCAATGTCACAAGACAATATAGAATAAGCTGGAACGGGCTGTATGTGAAAACCAGCCCGTCCAGTAGTGCTTTTAAAGCACCGGTCCCAGGCAGGTAAAGAAAATAACACAAGGCGTTGTTCCAAATAGTAAATGATATTTTATTATAGCGGGGATTTAAACCCACTGTTCCCAAAGAGTAAATTATATTTATTCTTGCAGGGTAGGACTTGAAACCTCCACTGACTTAACTAGGCAACACAGGGAAAAAACAACCCACAAACATGTAAACAAATAGGGAAAAAGGTAATTGGAGAACAGACAAAGTGAGGTATAGGAAAATACTAAATATATATATATATAATACCATATGATATAAGATATAGTATACTTCCGATAAATATATATATATATAGATACTTACTTCCACGCAGGAAGGCAAATGGCTCTAAGGCCCACAACACAATACCTATATATCTGGCTACTGGTAAGTCCACACACAGTGGCCAACATAAGCACAAGGTAATCCACACACAGTGGTCAATCAATGGCAACCTCACGAAACTCTATCAGTGTCAACTGACAGAGTGAGGCGCCCCGATGTTGTGTCATCTCCACTCTATTAACCACCCATCTCCACTGCCTGTTCCAAGGTGCACCAATCAGATGCAACCAATCCAATCAGGGAGATGAGTGGCATCTGTGAATAGAAACAGAAATTAGGAGATGACACAACACTACACATAACAGACAACACAAATTATATATTACCCTGATGTTACATGGTGTTAAAATATATGGCAATAATGATAATGAACAACCCACGTACGTGACACAGTTCTCAGTTAAGGCAGTTCAAATATATTCAGTTACTGTGACTTAAGGTTCTCAAGTGTGGTGTCAACTCAAATATGTTCAGTTACTGTGACTTACAGTTCTCAGTTAAGGCAGTTCAAATATGTTCAGTTGCTGTGACTTAAGGTTCTCAAGTGGAGGCAACTTAAATATGTTCAGTTACTGTGACTTAAGGTTCAACCTTAAATCCATGTGATTAAGTTAACAGAACTCAAAGACATTGAGGCAATCTAATGCCTAATTTCTTTTAAGTTAATCAACTCAAATTTTTAGGTTAATCAACTCAAATATTTGCAGTTACTATAACTTAAGGTTCAGTTTTAAAATCCATGTGAATAAGTTAACAGAAAAATAACTACACAAGCACATTATATCAACTTCAAACAACAAGGAGTTCGCGACCCTCTCTGCGCCACCCCCCTTCCCCCTGTCTCCGGCTGTCCCTGAGCAACGACCGGAGTGTTGAATGTCCCGTGACTAAGACGGGGAGGACGTGACCCTCTTGCGCCGCCCCTGTGCCTCAAATAGATCCGCTATCAACTCTATCTTTAATCTTTCAAAATGTTCAGTTGCTATCGCTATTAGCTCTATCTTTAATTTTTCAAAATGTACAGTTGCTATTGCATGCACTCATCTGTGTTTCACCACACACATGAGTGCATGCTTACCAACTGTCCGTCTGCAACACTACTATCACCGACATCTAAGAAGGGAGATCCCCCCTTGAACGGCCCTTCTAAGGTTTCTCTCCTCCACATTGCCTGTGGAGCTTTTTTTCCCTATTGTTAGGTTTTAGTGAGTTTTTCCTTACCTTCGCGTGGGGTATGTCTGGGAGTGCTTGCATTCTTTCATTTATTTGCATTCATCTAAAAAAATTTTGGACCCTATGGTGTTCTTGTTCTGTTCTTGACGTATTGTTATGTTGTCTTCTTGACTTGTTTAAAGAAGACCTGTACGGCCCATGGGGACATTAACGTGTGTTGTCGGGCCCTATAAATAAATTTGATTTGATTTGATTTGAACTCTTTTATTTTTTTCTATTCAAAGAGTATACATATATAATCTGTATGTTAGCAATGTACAATAACACTGTAAACACCGTACACTGTTTTTGGACTATATTACATATATGTTAACAATACCGACCAGGTATTAGTGCCTCGCAAAGTGCAGATATGAAGTTTTCCCCTTTTTTTGTATGCATTTAGGAGGTTTTGTTCTTCATCGAAACTATTTATCTTACAAAACCATTGTGTTGCCCTCTCCAACATTATGGCAATGTTAAAATTGAAAATGTATATATAGAAAATATATATAGAAAATAAATACATGCATGTTATAACATGTACATACAATGTAATGTATATTACACATTTAATCCCACTGGTCACAATAGTGTAATAATGTTTGTTATAAGGCTCTGAAAATGTTACTGAATGATGTATCAATGTATTTCCAGCAAATATTGAAATAATAAAGGGTCTCAATATGTGCAGTGCACATGACCAGAGCCGTTTACATCCTGGCTGAATTACTAAAATTTGTATAGTGTGGTCATAGAATGAGCAAACATGTTGACGGCAACTATTGTGACCGTTGGGATAACACAGTGTATCTATGTACAGTACAGAATAAAATGTATAGATTATCTGAAAATTGTCAATCCGCTTGGCACATGTAAAATTCACAAACGTTGTGCTGTATATTGGGTCCTGCCAATGTGGAACCAAAATACCAATCCATATTACATGCTATACAGCTGGCAATACTGTTAATAGTGCACATATCTACATATGGAAATGCAGCTGTATTTGCTCCATGATGTATCATGGAACAAGATGGTGTTTTCATTGAAAGAGTTAGTCAGAATGTCAGAGGCACCATCCGTCATTTAGAGCAGGCTATGTTTGCAGAATGATAACTAGAACACTACAGTACTCTGTACTAAGAACACTATACAGTACACTAACTATACTGCCCTGTCAAGGCAGACCGCAGTAACTTCCAAACAGTGAAACTGAGAAAAATGGCTTTAAAGTTTTTTGACTTGCCATCCAAAATGTGTTATAGGTAGATAGATGATAGTACCCAGATTTAACATGTATTAATGAAGTAATCTTTAGGCATACAAAAATATGACGTAGTTATTTTAATTAACCCCAAAAAAGCAGATACTGCACTCTGCTGCACGATTTCCTTAAATAATTATACAGGTAATGTACAGGCAAAGTGCAGTAACTTCAAATACAATGTTGTTTTCCCTCCAGCTTTCATAACTTCACCTAGCCATTTTATTTGGATCATCATCATTCCAATATATTCAGGTATTAAATTTCATTTTCAAAATGGCTAGGTTAAGTTATGAAAGCTGGAGGGAAAACAACATTGTATTTGAAGTTACTGCACTTTGCCTGTACATTACCTGTATAATTATTTAAGGAAATCGTGCAGCAGAGTGCAATATCTGCTTTTTTGGGGTTAATTAAAATAATTATGTCATATTTTTGTATGCCTAAAGATTACTTCATTAATACATGTTAAATCTGGGTACTATCATCTATTTACCTATAACACATTTTGGATGGCAAGTCAAAACACTTTAAAGCCATTTTTCACTGTTTGGAAGTTACTGCGGTCTGCCTGGGTTTTGAGTGTGATTTTGTAGTTACTGCAGTTTTTAAAACCCCATATCTCCAAAACTGAGCAACATTAACATCTGAAACTTGGTCACAAGATAAAAACATTTATTGACAAGGTCAATTTCACTCATAACTAAATTTTAACTTTTTTCAAGTTACTGCGGTTAGCCTTGACAGGGCAGTATACTACTGCCTACAAGGGCTCAAGGATACAGTCCCACTCTCAGCATACAAGATCGATGGTCTGCTGCTGCTGACTCCCAAGCGATTCATTCAAGTGAAACGGAACTGAGTCCAGCTAATGGTGAATAGTTATTTTATTAATCAATTATTGTGTCTTTATTCACTCTAGTTGTGTAATTGACCAGTTCATATTCTGTATAAGTTCATATTCTGTATATGTTAATAATAACGCTTCTGTGTTGCGTTTATGGCTCCTGGTATATCGCCTTGTACTCTGTACTGAGAACACTAACTCTACCACTGCCTACAAGCAATGGAAGCAGTCAGAGCAGAGTGGCATTTATGCCCATTGCCTCCTATTGTTCCTCGAGACACAAACGTTTGGGACTTGGATGTTGCCTTTGAGATTCTGATAAACTCTTTCAACTCTAAAACTTACTTGGATGAAATTACAATAATGCCAGCTATAGACGGTTAAGAAAATTCGAACTGTAAAACTCTCAAATGTAAACATATTACATAAAAAATAAAGAACAAGGTACATTGAGTAGTTTGGACCTATTGGCTGAACATCTGCAAAGTAGTACAGCAACTTTTGAAGGTATTATTTTGACATGACAAGACATTTCAGATGAGTTTCTATAGACACACTTTTGAGGTGTTGGTAAGTGCTTTGGGGTAGTGCATAGATTAGTCCAAACATTACCAGGAAGGAATCACCAAATCTGGGGAGGCTGATCATGATGTGACTTTTAATGACAACAGAGATTGTCACAGGCTGGTAGTGAACTGGACTTGTGTCATGGTCACTGATGACAGTAAGGAGGGCCACTGCAACACCCTGAAGCTCTGGCTCATCAGACGTGTCCTGAAGGAATGAAAGAGACATAATAATCACAAATAAATCCATGGTTTCTACAAAGTGCAGCACAAAGCTAAGTATATGGAGTTGTGTTTGTAAGTTGTTTATATTTTAGTTAGAACAATTTTTTTGGTGAGAAGGTTATTTTTATTTAACCAGGTTAGTCCCGTCGAGATCAAATATCTCTTTCACAAGGGAGACCTGGAAGGAAGGAAGACTGATACTTAGCATTTTGATTAACTGTTCACTTAATATACAGTTGTACTGTAAATTATTTTTACTCGGACTCACTGTGCAGGTTTTGAAAAATCCAGCGACTTCCTCATGCAGATACACAGGCAGGGCATGGAGAACAGTGGTACGCCTGGTGTGAACATCATGGATTTCCTATTAAGATGTAAGATTAAGAAGAAGAAAAAGAATTGTATTATATGGAAATGTTATGAACAAAGCGGATTTTAAACAGTCCAATCAGATATGTCCACAAATAACATGTTCACATCTTTAATGCAATCAGAAAAATGGCAAACACAATGGTGGACTAATTGTAAAATTCAAAAGCTCATTTGAATCATTGAACCTGTTCAATGTTACAGAGGTTCGACCTATGACATGTATAATAATCTATTCACCTGTTCATCATGGATTTTTAAAATGTGAGCCAAAGCATCTGCTGTGTTCCCAGTTTTGGACGCCTTCTGTCTGAATAACGTCATCAGTCGAGGAAGATGGCGGTCAAGCTCAGCGTAGAATGTGTTGGGCAGGTTCTGGTTGGTAATCAGCTGGAACTCTGCATACACCTATATTTAAAAACAGCAGGACAATATAGTATATCAACATCAATTAGTCACTTCAACTTGGTGGATCTCTTACTTTGTTTGGTTTGGGCTTCAGAGCATGACGGCGGGATTTCTGGTCAACCATGTCATTACATGCTTTGCGGAATCGGTCGCTGATGACTAGCTCGCGGGGGCGCACAGAACACACACGCAGATGCGCCGCTAGAGTATATAAACCAGGCTTAAGAATCACAAGTTTCACTTTAAAACACACAGAATGTGCCAAATGTTAACACAGGAAAGAGAGAGCTGATCTATATTACCTCAGACTCCATTTTGAGAGCAGGCCAGAGGTCCATGAGCTCTTTCACTGGTGGGCTGGACTTCACTATGGTCTGTCGGCGCAGGGCAAATGTGGTCTGCATCAGCTTTCTAATGAGGGGCAGGTTCTTCTCAGTCTTCTTGACTTCTTCAGCAATTGTCTGCCTCAACTGCTCAAGCCTCAAGGAATCCTCTCCTTGGGGATAGTTGGGTAGGAAGTTTACTTCTGCTCGCTTGGGTCTTTTAATGTTGGAATGTGAAGGTTCGCCATCAGGATTGCTTCTACCTCTTTTTCCAGCATTTACAGTGACCTCCTCAAATCCTCCTCCTGAAATTGCCCATCTTGAATTTGATGCTGTTCTTCCATCCATTGCAGCCGGTCTCAGATCCTGCTTCCTTCAAGCAGGGATGTTTGGCGACAAGAGCCGCAGAAGCCACTGCTATCTCTTTATCACTTGGATAAGCCTTGAAAGCATACATTGTAGATGCAAGCTTTTCTAAGATGTCGTGCTTTAGGTCTCTTGTCAACTTAAGGTGTCTCTTGTTCTTCTCAAATTCGTTGTTTCCGTCTCTAAGTTTCAGCTCAACATCGAATGCAAATGTAGGAACTGGAAAAGGACCTGGAGGCCATCTGCTTAGACGTTCTGGAGATGACATATCTGAAAGTATATCAGTAGATGCGAGAGAGCTGGAGTCGAGCGAAAGTGAAATGTGCACAACAGCTTTTTGTGGCAATTCCGTAATGTCATCAAGGGAAGTAAGTTTCCCATCAAAGTCTGGATCTTCATACAGCAAACTGAAGTCAAGGTCTATTTCCAACTGTTCTTTTATAATCGTGATCAGTGCATCAACAGAGGCGGGTCATGAACTGAGTTTTAATTTTCTAGCCCGGTCTGTCTCAACAACACGAAGGATCATGGGTTGTGGGGAGGCAGCTGCCATTGTGCTATGGAAACTTGAATGAATCGCTTGGGAGTCAGCAGCAGCAGCAGCAGACCATCGATCTTGTATGCTGAGAGTGGGACTGTATCGTTGTGACCAGACTGCAGGTAGATGGACAGTGGACAGATGTGGTCCGGTCGACAGACAGCAGCTCAAGGACCTAAGGAGTAGTCATAAACACAACACAGAAAGCGTCATTATTAACATATACAGAATATGAACTTATACAGAATATAAACTGGTCAATTACACAACGAGTGAATAAAGACACAATAATTGATTAATAAAATAACTATTCACCATTAGCTGGACTCAGTTCCGTTTCACTTGAATGAATCGCTTGGGAGTCAGCAGCAGCAGACCATCGATCTTGTATGCTGAGAGTGGGACTGTATCATTGAGACCAGACTGTAAGTAGATGGACAGATGTGGTTGTGTGGTTGACAGCTCATAGGACCTAAGATGTTCTATATACCAGGAGTCATAGTCTCGACACAGAAAAGAAACCTCGTTATTCACAAGGTAGATCTGTTCTATTTGGCTAAATGTAGACAGTCCACCACTGACTCTGACGGAGAGAAACATTCCACAGACATAGTCTGTGCCATCAATGGTTACCTTTGATGTCTGGTAGATTGTGTCACTAACTGTGTGTCCTCTAATGTGTACCTGAGCTACTGCTGGTAGAGATGAAACCAGAACAGAGTCAACCCTGGATGCCTGGGTTTTTGGCTTGAAATATGATGGTGAAGCAAGATGATATGCCATCATGTGTTGGTGTCTGATTGCCATCGTCTTCAAGATATTTTTGAAGTTTTGAGTGTCATGCACCACTCTTTTGAAAAAGCGGTGCTTGGCCTCAAATCGCATGGTCCAAACATGCAGCAGGGGTCCAAAGCACTTAACTAGAGCGGGATAATGCTCCACATAGTGATGTTTAGGACGGAGTTTAACTGCAGGGAAAACCTCTAATAGTACCTGTCTATGATCACTGATTTTGCACTGAAAATAGTCTAAGGTTTCATCAGTATATGATGGGCACAATGCTAACTCTAGCACCTCTTTCAGCTCCATCAAAACTGCCCATGCTGCATCACCCACTGGTACTACACTGCCTACAAGTAATGGAAGCAGTCGGAGCAGAGTGGCATTTTCATGCCCATTGCCTCCTATTGTTCCTCGAGAAACAAATGTTTGGGGAATTGGGTGAGGTCTATCCACTTTATCAGCGTGCTGATACGGGAATGATGCAATATTTTGGTTCAAATACTCTAAAGTGAAGTACTTTCGCCGAATCATCTCTTTAACACAGAGAGAAAGCTCCACGGGAACCATACCTTCCAGAAGATCGTGAAGTATATCTGGAGGAAATCCTGTGATTGTATGAAAGTAATTCAGGGATTCACGTAAGACACAGCGACCTTTAACACCAAAATGGCTGCTCGAAGTGTCATGTGCAGTTTGTACATGCAGGTCATGGCTGACTTTGGTTCTCAGAGAAAACTCTCCCTCTCTGACTTCAGTTGTTTGAAACTGTTCACTTGTGGCCAGACAGAATCTGCAAACATAGCCTGCTCTAAATGACTCCACAAAGCCACCGAATCCATGAGCGCCCAGATTGTCGGCAGAAACACACCAGATTGTGCCTTTGACATTCTGACCAACTCTTTCAATGAAAACACCATCTTGTTCCAGAGTATGAACATCACGCAGCAATGGAGCAAGTACAGCTGCATATCCATACCTACGGAGGTCTGTCACTTTTACCAGCATTGCCAGCTGTATAGCGTGTAATGCTGATCTGTATTTTGGTGGCACATTGGCAAGGACCCAATATATAGCACAAAGTTTGTGAATTTTACGTGATGTGCCAAGCGGATTGGCAATTTCCAGATCATGAGATTCCCTGTTGACAGTAACTCATTTTCAAGGAAATGGGAGCCATCAGAGCATGACACATATTGACCAGATGTAGTATTTGGTTCTGTAATCTTGTCAAGGATGTCTGTGTTTTTAAACAACTCTTGAATCATTGAAAGGATGGGAACATACATGCTGGTATGTCCTGGTTGCTCCAACTGATACTCTACTGGCATTACACATGGATAGTTGCGCTCCATAAAGCTTTTTCTGCGCTTGGTTGAACACAACTCTGCACCTTCAGAGGTAGATGTAGACAGAACATTGCAGTTCATGACAGCGCCAACAACTTCATCCAGTGTAGGTTCTGCAATATTGTGACCATTTCTCTGCAATATGTCATTAACTGACTCCTTGATCAATGGCTGAGATAAGGAGAAGACCTGATTCAAGTGGTCTACTATTTCTTGAATAGCTGTGTTTGAGACATGGAGGATAGCCTGCATCTTTAGGAACAAGGAAGATACGTTCATTTTAAGTTGATTTCTTAGATTGTCAGTGTCACATTGATCATCATCATCCACCACTTCTATGCTCTGGCCTGGACATTCTTCATGCAAATCACTAGTGACCTCAGAAATCCTGTCTTGGGGATCCTCAACAACGACAGCTTTTAAGTCTGATGCAAGACTTAATTGGTGTACTCTGCTTTTATGGCAATTGAATGAAGAGTAAACATTTGTGCTATAGCTACAATCCTTATATGGGCATGTCACTGTTTCATTATTTTTTAAATGCTTTCTGAGATGACTTAAGAAAATTGATTCAGAAAAGGGTTCCCGAAATGCGCACAAAGGGCATTTTATTACCACAGGGCTCAGACTCTGTTCTGGTCTACTGCTAAGTTGTGCAGTATGATATCTTGACAAATGAGTACTCAATGCATTTAGCGTCTTAAATTTACAGATACAATCAGTATGGAGGCATGGAAGAGGACTGACTCTGGAAAAGTGGCTGTGTTGCAGTCTGTAGTGTTTAAATAACTGTATTCTAGAAGTCAAAGAAGCTGCACACAATTTACACTGCCAGACTACCATATTGGAACTATGAGAAAAAACTGAGCTCTGTGGAAACAGATTAATAAACTATGTTCTGGTCTCAACGATACAGTCCCATCTCACAAATATGTTTTTATATTTAAAAATAATCAGCTTACTGTTTGGCTCATTTGAATATTTCCCAGCAGCACTTGCTACCTGAAAGGCAAGGGAAAAAATACAACGTTTAGACCTCCA